>NC_081522.1:32244019-32544019 GCF_030273125.1 Centropristis striata
TTTTAAAATGCTTAAAATTGGCCAATTATAGTCTGTTGATACATATCAGAGCATAATATGGCCATAAATGACAGAAAAACACCATATTATGGGATGTCCAAAAACTGAACAAAAGTCATACTATAGCATGTCGATTTTAGTCAAAAATGGTCAAATTTTATAATGCCTAAAAATGCTTAAAATGGGTCAATTATAGTCTGTTGGTATGTATTAGACCACAATACGGCTAGAAATGAAAGAAAAAACACCATAGATTTTATTTGTTTTGTGCTTGTTCTCAAAATGAACCATACATTGACAGCAGTATAACGCTGCTTACATAAATGCATCAAACATAATACAATAATGTATTTGTAATGTATAAAAAAAACAATCTGAGTTGGTTCATTCTGCATAATAAGTACTTTTACCTTTAAGTACATTTTTTTTGCTGATACTTTGAAATTACTCCTGTTCAAGTAAAAGTCCTGCATTCAAAGCTTACTGAAGTAAAAGTATTAAAGTGTTGTATTCGTGCTTTTACTTAAGAGATCTGAATACTTCTTCCACCACTGGTACTGTGATATCGTACCATAACGTACCGAGATAAAATTGTATCATAAAAACATTGTATGGATTATAAGACAGCTATAAACTCACAGGAGGACTTTGAATAGTTTTATGATGACACAATGATGTCTCATTACAAGCTGACATTTTATTTTAACTTTTATAAGTCAGTTAACGGAGAAAATTACTCTTCATTTATACATACACATCAAGTTTTATGCAAAGATTTGTTTTAAATACTTTAAACGCACAACGACTCAGGCAAGTGTGTGTGTGTGTGTGTGTTTTTCAGAGGCCTCTGTCAGCGACGTCGTCTTCAGTCTGGCTGCCGTACACGTCAATCGATCAGCTGATGCAGATTCTAAACGAGACACAGACGAACAGCAGCGTGAGTCCATCACTTCCTGACGTATAAATGATAATCAATTAATAATTTGTTCTGTATTTTACAAAACGGTGTCATTGTCTGTTTTCAGATTTATAATAAAGTTCGAGACAAACTGGACGATTATCACAAACTGGTAGAGCAGACGACCAAACGGAGACTCGTGGCTCGATAAGGACTCATCAGGTCACCTGACGACCGCAACCACCCAGACTCGGCTGAAACACCTGAAGTTGTAAATAAAGATGTTTGTGTTTAGTTTTTTATAACTATTTGTACTCGTCATGTTTTTCCATTGGAATGTAAATTGTGATGAAAATAAAAGCGTTTTCTGGCATTTCATCGACTTTCGTCACTTATTTAATGTTTAAAATGTATGTAATGTATGTATATGTATGGATTTCTGAGAAAATCTCAGATCAATCCAACTGTTATTTTATTTTAATTATTAATTATAAGAAGGCAGATAGCCAATGTGTTTCATAGTATAGCATGTTTATTTATTTTTTTAAATTTTGTCAAATTTTAAAATGCCTAAAAATGGTGAAAAAACATGGGATGTCCAATAAATGAAAAAAGTCATACTATAGCATGTCAATTTTGCCCAAAATAGTCAAATTTTAAAATGATTTAATTATAGTCTGTTGATACACATTAGAACATAATATGGCCAGACGTTACAGGAAAAACACCATATTATGGGATGTCCAAAAATGAACCACTCAAAAAAAATCATACTACAGCATGTCGATATTTGTCAAAAATTGTCAAATTTCAAAATGCTTTAAATTGGCCAATTATAGTCTGTTGATACATGTAGTCGTATAGTTTGTTAAAAAATAGTGAAGAAACGTATTATGGGATGTCCAAAAACTGAAAAAAGTCATACTATAGAATGTCGATTTTTGTCAAAAATGCTCAAATTTAAAATGGTTAATTGATAGTCTGTTGATACATATTAGAGCATAATATGGCCAGATATGACAGAAAAACACCATATTATATAATGTCTAAAAATGACCCCCTAAAAAATAAGTCATACGAAAATGTCAATTATTACAGAAATCGGGGCTCATTCTAACCAGCGCTGCATAACTCTACCTGTGACCTAAATAAAAAGCCTGCATTGAGACCAGTCTTTTTTCTCCGGTGTATGTTTACTCTTGGGTTTTCACTTTACGAACCTGAGAACTTTACACAACGTTAAAACATTTCAATGAGCACCCAGCCGCCTGCTGGGGAAGATCATTCAATCACAAGCTCCAGAACGACAATTACATTTTTAACATTCAATATGTCTCAACATACTGTTTTGTCACATTTTTCAACAGCATCTATGTTATGACTATTATGATTATTTGGGTGTGTATCAAGGCTGTCATGATTATGGTGTCAGTAGAACACCAGGCAATGTTTTATTAGGTTAGATGATTAAGGGTAAATGTTAATAATGTCACTCAGATCAAACCTACACTCAGGAATGATCAGCCTCACGTGGGACTGAATGAAAATGACAAACGTGTAAAAGTGTTTCTTGCTGACACTTAAAAAAAAAAAACTTGAATAATATCCATTATCAATCCCAATGGGGCAAATAACAGATCATGAAGGAAAAAACATTTATACATTCATTTATTATAAATGAAGAAAGCTGTTTGTGGTCGTTTAGTTGTTCAGACACACAATTAACACCCTTTTAACTAAATGGTGCATCAGATGACACACTTGAGTTTAATCTGTGATCTGTCTTCACTGTGTCTTCAATCTGCAGTATTGTCAGTGGTGGAAGAAGTACCTTACTTAAGTAAAAGTACTAATACCACACTGTGAAATTACTCCACTAAAAGTAAAAGTCCTGCATTCAAAACTAACTGAAGTAAAAGTACAAAAGTATCAGCATCAAAAAGTACTTAAAGTATCAAAAGTAAAAGTACCCGTTATGCAGAACGGCCCCTCTCAGATTGTTTTATATATTCCAAATATATTATTAGATTATTAATATTGATGCATTTTATTAATGATGTCAAGGTAGGGCTCATTTAACTACCTTACTAAATTGATATATTTCTTCATATTAAATCTCCTGAAAGGTAACTTGAGCTGTCAGCTAAATGTAGTGGAGTAAATAGCCTCAAACTGTAGTGAAGTAGAAGTATAAAGTTACATAAAATAGAAATACCCAAGTAATGTACAAGTACATGTACCTCCAAATTGCACTTATGTACAGTACTAGAGTAAATGTAAGTACATATAAGTATGCATCCTCGATTGTGGCTTCTCCGATATCGCTTTGGGAACGGTCCTAAAGATTGTGCACCTGAAGAACCTACATTTCAAGCGAGGAGACGTAAAATAAGAACAATTAGACGAACCCTATGGTGACGGGGTTTTTGTCATAGTATAGTACAATGTTTTTAATGACTTTTTTCATGAAAATTTGAATGGCATATCTTACGAAGATATATTTTTTTTATTAAAAAAAAGGTTAAGTTATGCTACAGTAAGAGTTTTTCATCAACATGTTTATGGCAGAATATGAAATTTCTTTTTACATTTTTTTTCCTTAGAATAAAACCTGTAATATTTTATTCGTAGAAATACATTTGTTTGCTTCAACATTAAATTCTGGAGATATTTCATGGTTGTTTTGACCAGCTTTAGAAGGACTATGTCTCTCGTCAAAAGTAGTATTATGGATGATGTAGAGTTACAGATAACAGTGCACAGTGCAAACTGAATCCTCAGCTCCATGTTGGTACTGTGAGAGAGATTTCTGAGATACTGGAAACATTAAACCAACAACTGTCTGCATGGTTTGGCAAGAAAAGTTTTCTGTGACAGCTGATTATAAAGTTGGAGCCAATTAGTCCAGTCAAGATCAGATACTGAAGTTTCAGTTTACCTTTGAGCAAAAAAAGTATACGTTTTCAAATTTAAAAGTTTCTGATCACAAACTTTTTTTTCCTATTGAAACTAAATTTATTTTATTTGTCCTTTAAAAGTAAACATTTTCCACAAGTTCCTGCTGAATAAACACCGACAGGTCTCTCAACCATTGTGTAATTCACCAAATATATAACGAGTTTGAAACTCTGCTCTGAATCTGTGAACCCCAAAATCAACTAAATCTAGACGCTGCAGTCACTTCATATCAAAGTTAATCACGTTTAGCGGAACGGGAAAATTTGTTATCAGCCTCAACTTTTTCAGAGTTGAAAATTGAAAACTACACTGTCAGCAGAATGGCTTCAAAATAGTGAGAGTAATTTTGGAGCTCAGTGTACAAAATGAGCTTCTGTGACCTCTAGGATAATCACAGCCTGGTGAAAATTTACAACCACAAACTAGAGACCCAGAGCATTCAGAGGATGGATGGCTTTCCACACAAGACTGACAATAAGGGGGAGCACTAGTGCTTGCCATAGAATCGCCCCAAAATACAGAAATCTACAAAATGTCAAAGGTTTCTCAAACCAAATCACAGCATGGATGTTCCTCAAGGTCTTGGCGTCTTAATGTGGAATTCTAGAGGGATTTTTCAACATTTTTATTAATTTTTCAGTAAAATGGTTAAATTTAGCCCACAAATGTGTGTGTAACAAATGGTATGACACCCAAAATGTGGGATAAACTTCATATATACTCGTATCATAATGTTATAACCCTCATAGTTTAATTATTTTAACTTTTTTTTTTTTTTACAGATTTCTGACTATGAGATGTCAACACATTGCTGAGCTGCATCTCAGATGAATCTTCGAGCTTTCACATGATCTACAACACTTCTGTGTTCCCTGAATCAGTGGACTGATGTGATCAGTGAAGATAATAATCATGAAGTCGTTGTTTGTTGTTGTTGTGAGGTGAAGTGACAGATGAGCAGAGGTTACAAATAAAACAGAACAGACATTTATTGTGCCAGACTCTACTGTACATACTGAGACAGAACGTGTACCGTGTGTCCGCAGATACTGAATACAGCAGCATGTAGTGAATCATATAAAAGGCTAAATGGAATGCTTTGTTCAGTAATACTGATTTGTACCATATAAGAGAGGAATGAGTCACCACCCCGTCAGAGGTATTACATCACCGCACCAACAAACCGATATATGGCGAGTACCGAGGTTCATTGTGACGGTCCACCTGAGCAGGTGACCTCACAGGAAGTCATTAAGTCATGTCAGACGTGGTCAGGTGTGTCCCTGCATCTGAGAATGTAAAGAAGCTCTGTCCCTTCGGTCAGACATTAAGGCGAACAGGAAGTGGGCGGGGGCGTGTCACGCGGTGCTTTTGGTGGGCAGCTCTGTGCTGTTGTGTCGCGTCTTGCGTGAAGTGCCGTCGTCTCGCGGCCGGGCCCTCTGCAGGTTGGACATGGCGGCGGTGCGCTCGATGTCGATGAGGGCGTAGAGCTCGGTGCGGCGCGTGGGGGTAGTGGGGGGCAGCGGGGAGGTGGGGGTGCGTGGCGTGTGGGGGTTGCTGCCGTCCGAAGCGCCCTTGCTTGCCACGCTGTTGTCCATCTCCACCTCGATGTAGTTGAGTTTCGGCGGTTCCGTGTGACCCGGCAGCAGTGGCCGGCGGAAGTCGAAGTTAAAGATGGTGGGACCGTCTGTGCGGCGCCGGGCCGTGTCGGGCCGATGAGCGCTGAGCGGCGCCGTTGACACGTTCTCCGTGTTGACGTAGTTGTGCGAGGACTCGAGGGCGGCGGACAGCGGATGGGAGTAGGAGTGGTGCAGCAGGCCGTGGTGCGGGTGGTGGTTGTAGCCGTTGAGGGACGGCGTCTTCAGGCCGCCACAGTTGTTCTCCTCCTCCTCCGAGCTCGGCTTCCTCGCCTCCCACACTGGGGGCAGCGCCGGGAGGTTCTCGTAGTCCAGCAGGGCGGTGCGCCGCTGAGCCGAGTTGTTGACATTCTGCAGGTCGGGGGTGAGGGGGGGGCGGGCGGTGGCGACGAGGAGCGGAGGAGGAGGAGGAGGAGCCGTTGGACAGCGGGGGTGCGGGCTCAGCCTCGACAGGCACCTCGCCGGGGCTTTTAGTCTCTTGGGGGTCCTCGGCCTCTTTGGCCTCCTGCTGCCTCTTCTCCTTCTCCATCAGCTGCCTCTGAACCGGCGTGGGGCCCAGCACGAAGCGCACGCCCTGTGGCTCCAGCAGCACCTGCGGCTCCGGCGCGGCAGGCGGAGCCGGCAACTCGGCGCGGACCCTCGGGGGAGGCGGGGGCGTCGGAGGACACTGGGACTGTGGAGAGGTGGGACTCTCCAGCGGGGTGGTGACGGTCAGTGGGCTGGGCTGGTCCTCCAGGAGCCCCGTGGTGTTCACATAAGTGTGGACCTGCAGAGAGAACCACAGCATCATCACCATTAGATGGACATTTACAGATATATCTGTCCTTGTTCCGGATGTTCAGATCCTTAATTCTGACATAAAACCACCAAACACTTTATAAAGGTTTAAAAAATATATATGTAATATACAAGCAAAAAGCACAGAAATAATTGTTAAAATTAAATAAATAAATGTTTAAATAAGAAAATATTTCTGCATTATTTTGTCATTCTCTACAGATTTAGTTTTAATGACTCAGTGACATACAGGACATTTATTTAAATTAAAAATAGAAAATATAAAAAACACAAATGTCTCACCGCTTCGTCAGCGACCAGCAAAGGGTGTGTGGACTCTTCTCCCACAGAGGACAGACGGGTGGACGCCACAGATGGGTGACGGCTGGACGGGTGAGATGGCGCCTCACCCAAAGACGGGATCCTTGTCACGCCGTTAGGCACCGTGGGCACCGAGTACCCCAGAGCTACACAGAGACACACACAAACAGTACTTTAATAACTCCAGTTTGAAGTTCAGATTTGAAGAACTGACAATAAGATTTATTTGTTTGTAAAAAAAAAAAAACTGGGAAAAATGATTAATAGTTTAAACTGATTACTAGTTTTTATTATGGGATGTCCAAAAACTGAAAAGGTGTAATTTTTGTCAAAAAATGTCCCATTTTAGAAATGCCTTAAAATGCTAGAAATGGCCCAATTATGCTCTGTTAATAAATGTAGTAGAATAGTTTGTCCAAAAAGAGCAAAAAACCCCAACCATATGATGGGACGTCCAAAAAAACAACCCCCTCAAAAATATAGCATATTGATTTTTGTCAAAACTGGTCAAATTTTAAAATGACTAAAAATGCTTAAAATTGGTCAATTATACTCTGTTGATACATGTGGTAGTAGTAAAGTTTGTCAGAAAAATGTGAAAAAACACCATGTTATGGGATATCCAAAAAGGCCCCCTGAAAAAAAAGTCATACTATAGAATGTCGATTTCTGTCAAAAATTGTCAAATTTTAAAAGGCATAAAAATGAGTCTATTATAGTCTGTTGATACGTGTCATATGAACAATAATCACAATAGTCATTTGATAATAAACCATGAAAATAATCAGGAAAAACATCTGGACGATTCATATTATTTAACAACTGTACGTATTTGATCCATGAGACACACAAGTGATGGATGCATCATCATATCATTCACTGTATTATTACTTACTTGTTTTGAAGGGACAACTACTAGAATCCAAAATATTCACGGCATAGACACTACCATTAACTATTCCTTTACCACACTGTCCACAAAATAACATTGACCATACGTGGTGGTCTGGTTTAGAAAAGAGAACTTTATGGCACTTGTTGTGAAGCAGCATTTCACGTCCTGTTTTTGTCTGTGTGTGTGTGTGTGTGTGTGTACCTGCAGCAGGTGTGTGTGCAGCCTGCTGGTTGGTCTCCAGCACGGCCTCCTCCACCACACTGATGCTGTGACTGTGCATCACCTCCTGCAGCATGTTGAAGATCTCCTCGGCTCGAGAACATTTGAAGGCAAAGATACCTAAGATACAAAACAAACAACAAGCTGTGAGCAGACAGTATACAAACTGTAAACAAGCTGTAAACCAACTGTAAACAAGCTGTCAACAACCTGTAAACAGGCCATAAACAAGCTGTGAACCGACAGTAAACAAACTGTAAACAAATGGTAAACAAACTGAAGGTCAGTGAAGCTGCACAGAGAGCTGTCAAGGGACACGTACCTTGACCCGTCTGGCAGCGGCGCCCACTCTCAAACGAGAACAGGTTCGAGTCGTAGCCATAGCGCCGTAAGCACAGGTAAGGCCACCGGACGTCGTCACGGCGATGGGTGTGGAGGACGAGCTCAGCATCGGTTAGCTCCATCACACCAGAGCCCAACTCGTTCCCATCGTCGTCCACGTTTATCACCTGTACACGTAAAAAAAACAACAACATACAGTCAAAGACAGGTACATCACACTGACAGGTGTTTGTGCGGACAGGTAAACAAGACTGGCTTGTGTGTCCTGACAGTCATGAACTCACCTTGAATTTACTTTGATGATTATCTGGAATTGACTCTTTCTCTGGACAGCTTAAACAGCTACCCATGGCTTCTTCAGAGCACCATCTGATGTCTGCAGCACAACCAACAACACACAGTCAGAGGCTGATAAACAACAACAACAGTCAGAGATAGAGGCAGGTAAAAAACAACAGCAGAGGGTCCTACCTAGATCCTGCCTCCAGTAGCCCTGGTTCCATCCTCAGAGCCTGAGGGACTCTCATGCTTTAGTGGGTCTGTAAACATGAACAGCAGCTGCAGACACAAACACAGAGAAGCTCAAAGACGATCCGTGGGAACACTTCACACAGAATATTCACCCCACTTCAAGCCATATATATATATATATATATATATATATATATATATATATATATATATATTGTTTACTCTTTTTACATTTTACTGACTGTGTCCTTGTTTGTTGTTACACTGCAATACATATAATAATATATATAAAAGTCCTGCAGCTCTATGGATGCTTTTGTGCAGAATAACAGTTATAATGACGATATTCTACATATTGAACTATTTCCATGTTTCCAACCTTTCCTGTCCTCTCCTCTCTGCTCTGTGTAAACAGATTTTCAGTGAAATATTTGTCACATGACCGAATTAATCATGGCTTCACAGCGTTGCTGAGGAGCACAAAATCTCGAAAATCTCATGTTTTCAACAGGATCTGGTTAGTGTGAACGCTTCATTTTTGGACACGTTTTAAATGACTCATGTAGAATAAAGTGATTGACAGAAATATCACAATTTTAAGCTTTTTGGTTACTTGTTTGTAACTGATGATCTGTCAAGGATCGTTGGAAAATTCAAACTTTGGCGATAATGTCTGTTTTTACAGGGTTTTTTTCTACAATAAATTAGATAGATAGATAGATAGATAGATAGATAGATAGATAGATAGATAGATAGATAGATACATACATAGATAGATAGATAGATAGATAGACAGACTTTATTTATCCCAAGTTGGGAAATTACAGTGGATGTTGGGCGAAAGAAAATATGCGTTTCAGTCCTGCCAGGGGCTGGTGGGGTTCAGAGGACTTATTTTAACTCTTCAGTAATATGAAAAAAACAATGTTTTTATTTTCTTTACTAGAAAAAAAGAACATTTGAATGGTTGGAGCTGTTTGTTTTTGTTGTAAACAAAAGATTTGGTCAGAGCTGGGGAGTATTAAATATTACCCATATTTGTGCCTTGACTAAAGACGAGATTCCAAAAAGTTGGGATGCTGTGCAAAATGTAAATAAAAAGTGAAGTTGATCATGTGCTGCTCCTTTCTGATATTAATTCAGCTGAAAACGGCTCAAAGACAAGATATTAAATGTTCAAACTGATAAACTATATTTTATATATAAATAAATATAAATAGATGAACATGCCTCAACTAAGGATTATTTTAATTACTGACTGAACAGCGGATTTATTTTCTCGGTACTTCTATGTATTGTTAAGTCAGTTTTTAAAACTCTATTTTTTATTTAACGTAATGTAAAAACAAGAAAAAAACTTCCAAGTATTTCCTCAAAAACATTTTTTTGCCTTAAAAAATGAAAAAATTGATCACTTATCAGTTTAATAGTTTCTCTTTCTTTACTTTTTAGATTAATTAAATGTCCTGTACCTGCACGTGTCCATAATGTTCACATCTGACTGTATTCATTACTCTGTTCATGTAAATGTTAATCCTGTCATAATTATTACAATATCTACTCTTTGAGAAAAAAATGACACGCAGCAATGAGAATAAATTGATTCACACTGGGAACAGTTTGGATGTAAACAAGCTGCCAGAGGGCATTTAAAAAAACATAATAATAGAGTTTATTCATCAGAAACAGAAATGCCACAGGGACCTTGTCGGCTTTACATTTAGTTTATGAATCCTAACATAATCTGAGTAAACGTATGATGGACGAATGTTTTATAAACTCTTTTAGATGTCACAGAAGCATTCATAACTTAATAACATAATAAGATCTGATTTATCATGCAGACCTACTGTCAATCCAAGTTAATTCAGTTATTAACTCAATAGGTCAGCTACTGTGAATATAAAAAGTTTAAAAGAAAAATATGACTTTATTAATTTCATCTGATGAATAATGTGAATAAATTTAGTTTATTTCCAGGCCCCTGGCCTGCTGTCAGTTTGAAAAGTGGTCCCTGGCTAAAGCATGTTGTGTATTATGCTAAACTTAAATTATTACTTTTCATGTATATATATATATATATATATATTATGTCAATGGTATAAATGATCTTATAATGGCAATGGCATCATTTAGCACAGATATTTGTAGTTAATATATCATCCCAAATATAGATATATGTGGCATCTACTCCTCTCTGTTTATTGTATGTATTATTAACCCATTCTTTCTCTCTCTTTAAAGTTGTATATATCGTCACACTGTTAAAATAATCGCCCTAGTCATTTTTGTCAAAATTGGGGTTTTTTTGCGTAAATCATCTCCTCATGACACCGGCCACCTATGGTAAAATCGCCTACATCCTCATTTGATCAGATCATGTGATTTACCCCTTTAAGATCATCAGAGAGAAGAGCTAGAGGGATATTGTTTAGTTATCAATTTAGTTTATCAGTGTTTTATTGTTGACACTAATATTGGTAACACTTTACTCCAAGGTGTTAACATGACATGGGATGAGTCATGAACATTAATGCCACTTTGAAGTAAAATTAATGCTCATGATACTTGTCATGTCATGTTTCTGACAGGCTTGTGTGACTCTTATGTAGACACCTTCAAAATAAAGTGTTACCATATCTTGCTTAAGTCACAAAGGCATGTTGAAAAAACTGCCTAAGTCATTTATTTCTCTTAAGTTACATAATTTACACACAGTGTTATTACTATGCCAATAGCCATCCTTTGTTACGTCCTTTTAGAGTGAAATGATCAATAAATGTCATATGTGTCACTTTTGGTGAAGTTTTTTTGTGTTTCCTGCAAAACTTGAAAAAATGAGTTAGGCGATTATTTTAACAGTGTGACGATATCATATATATTTATACACACACACATCACAGTAGTGGTTTGAAGTTAACATGTGTGTCTCAGTGTGTTCTTATTAATGACATAAAGTTAAAGTTAAAGCAGTGAGGCCTTATTGTGATACAATGGGACACCATCACTGGTGTTAAAGCTCCCCACACACACAGTGTGTGGTGTGAGCTTCCAGTGCTCCCAGTAAACATTCTGCTGGTTAACTTTTGCTAACTGTCGCTAACTAACCAGTATAAGTAGTAAGTGAGAGTGACTGAGTCAGTAATTAGCCTGGTGTTAGTGTTAGCACGGAGCTAACTGACCTCTCTGCTGCTTCAATAAGCTAACACTGATTTCAGCTAATTAGCTCCGAGGCTAACTCCACTTAGCGTCCCGACAGCAGGAGACTCTTCGGGCTCATTAGCTCCGCTCTTCCGGTGAACACGGTGGGATTTAGGGTCAAACAGAGCCATACTCACTCAGCCGGTGTTCGGGATCACAGCCTCCAAACTTTCCAGACTTTCCTCCGTCAGCGAGCGCAGCACCCCGACGAGCAGCTAGCGTTAGCCCGCTGCTACTCCCGCAGAGCCTCCATCTTTCCTCTGCGCTGCTAGAGCGCCAAAAAAACAATCACAACTTCTTTCAGACGGCTCTAACGTTCCCGGAACACTTCACAACACCCCGAAAAACGGTTTAAATCCATCGGTAGTCCTCCAGGGTTCACAGCAGCGGGGCGGCTCCCGTCCAAATGCACTTTTCTCTCATTAAAAACAAGTTTTGTTTGGTGGGACCGAGTTTCTGATGCTAGCTGCGGAGCTAAATCACTGCAACTCCGTTCAACTTCCGAGAGTTCAATGTGGTGGAGACCAGCCGCTCTGCGCATGCGCCCTGCTTGCGGTCTGGGACGGCCGGGGCCTCTCCCATCGGAGCAGACAACAACTAATATAATTATAACTAACTAACTAATATAACTATAACTGTAACTATACATAGTTATGTCTGGTGGGACCTCTCCCATCAGAGCAGACAACAACTAATATAATTATAACTAACTAACTATTACTAACTAACTAATATAACTATAACTGTAACTATACATAGTTATGTCTGGTGGGACCTCTCCCATCAGAGCAGACAACAACTAATATAATTATAACTAACTAACTATTACTAAAACTAATATAACTATTACTAACTAATATAACTATAACTGTAACTATACATAGTGATGTCTGGTGGGGCCTCTCCCATTGGAGCAGACAACGACTAATATAATTATAACAAACTCACTATAACTATCTAATAACTATAACATAACTATAGCTAACTAACTAACTAACTAACTAACCAACTAACTAACTAACTAACTAACTAACTAACTAACTAACTCATATAACTATAACTATATCTCTTCAGACTGATGGTCTGCCTCTCCCAGCAGAGCAGACAACAATTAATATAATTATAACAAACTCACTAAAACTAACTAACTAACTAATATAACTATAACCAACTATAACTAACTAATATAACTATAACTGTAACTATACAGAGTAATGTCTGGAGGGGCCTCTCCCAACGGAGCAGACACCAACTAATGTAATTATAACAAACTCACTATAACTACCTAACTACCTAACTAACTAACTAACTAACTAACTAACTAACTAACTAATATAACTATAACTATATAGAGTGATGGTCTTCCAGAGTCACTTCCAGCAGAGGAGACAACTAATATGATTTTAACAAACTAACTAATAAAATATAAAAAAGATATAACTATAACTAACAGTGGTAGAAAGTCACTAAGTACATTTACTCAAGTACGGTACTTAAGTATAATTTTGAGGTACTTGTACTTTACTTGAGTATTTCCATTTTATGCAACTTTACACTTCTACTCCACTACGTTTCGAGGCAAATATTGTACTTTTCATTTAGCTGCCAGTTTTAGTTACTTTTCAGGTCAAGATTTAACATGAAATCATGATCAATTTAAAACATTTAAATTAGCCCTATCTTGAGCAAATTAAAATGCTGCTGACATATGCATCAATAGCAATAATCCTATAATATATTTAGAATTTATTAAGAAATCTGAGTAGGTCAGTTCTGCATATCAAGTACTTTTACTTTTGATACTTTAAGTACATTTTGATGCTGATACTTTTGCACTTTTACTTTAGTAAGTTTTGAATGCAGGATTTTTACTTATAGTGGAGTAATTTCACTGTATTAGTACTTTTACTTAAGTATGGGATCTGAATACTTTTTCTACCACTGATAACTAATATAACTAACTGTAACTAACTGTAATTTATTATAAATGAGGGACTACAGAGTACAACAAGCACAAGTACCTTGATTGTGTACTTCAGTAAGTTACTTGAGCTACTTTCACCGGAGCTGAAATCTGATAAAGTTATGGATCAATAATCAGAGAAATAGCATGTTTAATCTCCTTCTGTGGTGTTTAATGATACAGGATGTTGTTTCAAAATAAAGTACAGATAACTTTGTGTTGAAAATTAAACACATCTAAAATGTTATCTTACAAACACTTAACCTGCCGTGGCTCTAAACTACAACATTAATACTCTAAATGAACATTAGAAAAACATATTTTCTCTGTCAGCTTCTAAATATGATTAAATATAATTCTACATTTTAATTTAGGGTTATGTCACATGACACATTTCTGCTCTTCTCGTTGGTTTAGAGCTGAGCTCATCATCATACAGGGTTTTATAAAATCATGTAATGTTTTCTATAATAACTGTTATGTGCAAATATTAAAGCTCATAAAATAGACGATATATAATTTAAAAAGCAGCCGTTATATATATAAACACAAATATAAATACAAATAAACACATTCAATTTATATACAGTTCTTCTTCATTTTATATAAATAAAGTTTTTCTCTCTTTGAAAACATTTGATGCTTCAAATATAAACATATAAAAATAGAATTTCTGTTTTTTCCTCTAGTGTTCAACATACTGATCAGTAGTCAAACATATTGATCAGCGGGTCAATACAATCTTTAACGTCGGGTGCACAGCAGCTCTGTGGAAGAAGATCAATATATTCACATATCAGTTATTTAGACTCAAATGTTTCTGTATGTAACAAGCTGCAGCTGTAATTCAGTGGTCACTCACCTCTCTGGGAGTTGTAGTTCACATTTTCGTAGATGGGACAGAGAAGGTTCTCCTGTTCGCTGCGCAGCTTCTTTGCTCTGAGAACGTCACGAACGCATTGATGGAGGTACGCATACTGACACTGAGGAGGAGGAGAAACTACGTCATAATTAATACTACCATATCGCATCATATAACATAATATAACAAAATAAAATATTCATTCATTCATTATCCTCAACCGCTTATCCGCACTCGGGTCATGGCGGGCTGGAGCTGATCCCAGCTGACATTGGGTGAGAGGCGGGGTTCACAGGTCGCCAGACTATCACAGTGCTGACATACAGAGACAAACAAGCACGCTCTCATTCACTCCTACGGGCAATTTAGAGTCACCAATTAAACCTAAGTGCCGGAGTACCCTGAGAGAACCTGACACAGGGAAAACATGCAAACTCCACACAGAAGAGCAGCAGGCCGGAGTCGAACCAGCGACCCTCTTGCTGTATTACAATATAATATATAATAATAATATAATACATTATCATATAAGGTAAGATAACACATGTGCACTATGGGTCACAAAGCTTTGAGTCATGATTCGGTGCCGTACCTCAGTCTGCACCATGTGTGATCGGTGCAGCCGCAGGTCAAACACGGCGCCGTAGATGTCCAGCGTGTCCTTAGTGTCAAGCTGCTGCAGCACCCGATCCAGAACGATGAAGGTCCCCGTACGACCCACACCAGCACTGACATACACAAAGACACACACACACACCAAATTCCAGTCAGAAAAAACAGTGTGTGTGTGTGTGTGTGTGTGTGTGTGTGTGTGTGTGTGTGTGTGCGCGTGTGTGTATGTGTGTGTGTTTACCTGCAGTGGACCACAGTGTGTGTGTGTGTGTGTGTGTGTGTGCGTATGTGTGTGTGTTTACCTGCAGTGAACCACAGTAGGTCCAGATCCAGGACTCCGGTTCACGTAGTCCCGGACCGTGCGGACGAACTGGATGAGGGATTGCGTCGTCTCTGGGACGCCGTGATCCGGCCACACGGTGTAGTGAAACTGACGGACAAGACGAGTGAAGCTCAGCTGCTCCTCCTGACACACACACACAGACACACAATATAAACAACATATCAACATTCATATTGTTGTTGTTGTGTTTGTAAACATGTTTATGTTGTGTTTTGTAAACGGCTTCAATGTAAACTGTGAATCTAATTATTAAATATAACATACACTGCAGATGTTGAACTCTCGTATCGTCCACTCAGGAAGAACCGACTCCGACAACATCTGGACGATCAGGTCCCCGTAATACAGAGCGTCCTGGTCCAAGGGCCAGTAATGGTCACACTTCACCTGCACAGGTACATCGTCAGGGTCAGGTACAGGTACAGGTACAGGTTCAGGTACAGGTACAGGTACAGGTGAGTACTAAAGAGCCTCCACAGAGTACTCAGTAGTTTGTGTACTCACCCTGCCCTTCTCCACACACTGAGTGACCATCACCACGTTATGGACGTTCTGCTCCCAGACCATCTTCCAGAAATCATCTTTGGTTCCCGGCAGAGGACCCTGTGTCGCCACGTACTCCCGCCGGAAGTTATTCCCCTGAAACAGAGTTCACACAGAGTGTATATACATACATAAATATATACTATATATAGTATGTACTTATACTTCTGTAGTATACTCCCTTTGTTTTAATACCCCCGCGACCTAGAATTATCTTCAACTTACACTGAGGATAACATAACACTTTTTAAATTTTTTTATATTTTAAAAAAATCTGCTTGATTGCAGACTTTCCTGCAACTGTTTGCAACTGTTTTCAGCTTTGGTCATTTTAAATGGCATTTATTATTTTTCTATTATCTGTAACCTCAGTGCCTTACGAATTTAAATAAAGTGTTATATATACTATATGCATATACTTCTATAGTATATACTTTGTACATATACAAGCTGAAAACAATAAATTGGTCTATAGTAGAGTAGTATTGTGTAGAGTAATATTGTGTTCTTACAGGGATGTAGCTGGCGTTGATGTAGTCTGAACATGGATCATCGTCAACATATGATAACTTCACCCTCGTCGAGTCGTCTGGACACAAAAACAGACAGTGACATTGGAGGACTTCTTTTTCTTCTTACATGTGTGTTACCAGGTGTGTGTTCTTCTGCTGTGGTAGTGAACACTTACAGGGCAGGATGTTGTTGTACCGGTTCTTGCCGCGGTTCTCCGGCAGCAGCGCAGAGTCCAGCGGCTGATTACGGCCGACGTCCTTCAGGTCCTGGAACAAAACATGAGCTGATGTTATTGATAATTAGCGAGTCATTAATAAATGGTTTATAAAGCATGAAGTTCATTCATTTAAATTTTTTTTTACTGTGATCTATAATAAAGATTATTTGTTCAAACAATATTGTTTATCTAAATAATATTAATAGATGTTTTACAAAATATTTATTAACCATTTAACAGTTGTAGCTTTATTAACCAACAACAGACTGTAATAACCAGTGTTTATAAGAATGTATTAACATGAATGTAATAACCAGATTGTAATAACCGCTGTGATAAGACTGTTATAATGTGACTGTAATAACCAGTGTTTAATCCGACTGTAATAGCCAGAGTTTGATCAGACTGTAATAACCAGACTGTAATAACCAGCGTTTAACCAGACAGTAGTAACCAGCGTTTAACCAGACTGTAATAACCGGAGTTTAATCAGGCTGTAATGACCAGTGTGTAATAAGACTGTAATAAGCAGTGTTATAACTGACCTCATACTCCTCTGACAGCAGGTAGTGGGAGTCAGCCTGCAGTTTGTTGTAGTGACTCTCAAAGTTCTGAATCTTTATGGGACTGAAGGACAAAAACAGAGAGTTTTAATGAGAAGACCGAAAGAGATAGAGACAGAGACAGTGACACAGGTGACGTTTGTTTTTCTCACCTGGAGAATCGACGGTTTCTGAGGAACAAAAGGATGGAGAGACATTAAATATGAGTTTAAAGGTTGATGAATAACAAACAGGACCCACTTCAGAAGGATCTGAAGAGTCCTCCACAGACAATCTACTGCAGGAGTATCCTAAATGCAACCATACAGAATGTAAAATGTGTAGTATTTTTACCCTCTGACTCCCAGGTGGGCTCCTGGTACGGGTCTCTCTCTCCTCACATTCATTCTGACTGTCGCTCTCTCCTGAACTCTGAAACACAGAAGCATCACACAGGTGAGTAATCTGTTATTGATCCATGTGAGGACAGGAGAGGAGGGTGGAGCAGCAAGTTTACCTGCTCCACTTTCAACTGCACTGTTGTCCAATCAGAGCCTCAAACTCCCCCCACTCATCAAACAAGTGACATAACTTTTTTATTTCATGTCAGTTTGAGCTTTGTCTTTAATAACTGTGTCCAGCAGAGGGCAGCACATTAGTCCTTAGTGATCAGAGTCCATGAAAGCACCACTTGAAACTCAATGCCGGATTTTTTTTGATGATATTCAGCCAAGTAAAACCAGAGATATTGTCAAATATATTTAGTATAAAATGTTGAACTAGATATTATCCTCATTTTACCTGTTATATGTTATATATGCAACCTGTATTAATATTTGCAATATTTAAAATTCTGTGTTTTGAAACATCATTTTCAAGATGAGATTTTATGTTTTCCTTGTTTCTTTTGGGTTCAAAATTTTGATCAAGTAAGTCAAAGTTAAAAATTAATAATCAGGACATATAGGTGAGATTGCGCTGAAAAAAATGATACCAACATGGCATGGTATAGATTTTTAACTGATTTTTTTAACGGATATAATAGCCCAAGATTTCAGAGGATTAATGGACACTCACACTTTGCGTGCCTTCTGCCTGCAGACCAGCAGCGCAGTCACGGCAACCATCATGACGACCAGGAACATGCCGGCACTGACGCCCTCGATCACGCCGCTCATCGGCTCTAAAGGACCAGATGATATCCTCAAACATTCAGTCACACAAACAACTTTCATCAGTTGTCAACATGAAAAAAAAAACTCTGTCTCCTAAAGAGACGTAAAAATCCTACACTGACATTCAGATTTAACCATTATTAATAAATAATAAGCAGACTGGTGGTTTTATTCAGGTCAACATTTGTAAACATGAATCATCTCTGATAATAATAATAATAATAATAATAATAATAATAATAATAATGTGATGTGGTTCATCATATATTTGTTCCTGTTAGATCAGATTATTATTATTGAAATAATCTACTTTTCATCTCTTTCTTGTTCTTTTCTTTATTTCTCTGTGTGCTTCACTTTTCCTTATTCCTGATTTATTAATGTTAAACATTTTATTCAAATATTTCTGATCTCACCTGGTTCAGTGACGACCGGCAGTGACAGGAACGTGTCGCTGTACAGAGAAGACCTGATCTCATTCTGCTCTTCATCAAACAGCTGAGTGAACGCTCGGACACTGAGCCTGCACAAACACATATTAATTATTAATTAAACTACATAAAAGTATATATTGTATGTATATACACACACACACACACACACACAAACACACACACACAAATCATTAATGAATGAATGAACCGAATACTTACAGATAATATAACATGTATATATTCTACCTTAAAATATTAAATATGTGTTTGTTTGAAGAATGATGATATAATAATGATGATACAAATATAATTAATAAATTGATTATTAACATACAACATAAATACTATTATCAAAATTAAAACCTCAGTCACGTCGGGTACCTGTACGCAGTTTTGGGTTTCAGTGGTCCGTCGCAGAATGGGGTCTCTGGATGTGGTCCTGGGTCACTGCTGGTCTCACACGGCCCCCCCAGCGAGTCCATTCCTGTCCCGAGGCTCAGCTCGAAGCTGTGGGAGCTGCTGTCGAGTCCCTCGCTGCAGCGACTCGGGAAGAAATTTGTCTGGTAGGATTTTATGGAACTATTTGATTTATAGTCGAGGTATGAGGGCAGAGGGTGCTGCTGCTGTGGCTGCTCCTCATCCAGTCCTTTAATGAATATAAAAATATATTTTTTATAGATTTTGATTTATGAAGAAAAAAGCTGCTGCTCCTCATCCTAAAAATGTGTTTAGATTCTCATTAAAAACATTTATTTATAAAGAAAAAAGCTGCTGTGGCTGCTCATCGTTCACACAACTTGTACAATATATATATATATATATATATATAAACATGACAAACATTTATTAAGTAACAATTAATTTATATACAGTATAATATATATTAACATAGTCATATCAAATATGTAGTATTATATATATTATCATAGTTAAAGTATAATAGTATAATATATAGTATTGTAGTTATATAAAGTATAATAATATAATATATATTAAGGTAGTTATAAAAAATGAAAGTATAATATATATTATTGTAGTTATATAAAATATATAGTATAATATTTATTATCGTAGTTATATAAATTATATAGTATAATTTATATTATCATAGTTATATAAAGTATAATAGTAAAATATATATAAAGGTAGTTATATAAAATATATATTGTAATATATATTATTGTAGTTTAATATATACTACATTAATATATGGGTCAATGACGTGATCTAACCCAGTGTCAGTTGGTGTAACCAGTCATTTTTTCCCATAAAAATCTGATTATATACAGGAAGATAAATGTGAACTAAAATGAGGAAAAAATACAATGCACGTTTACATTGCAACACTATGGTATGTAACAAATGGTTGTTTTTAGAATATGTTTTGCTCAATATTGATGATAAATACAATGTAGGTGGATGAAGTATTTAATATTTATAATTTTTTTGTGGCTACACCATTTGAAATCTTGCCAACCCTCATTTGTCACTGACCCATATAGTATAATATATATATATAAACATAGTTATGTAGAATATATAGTTAAAATATATATTTACATAGTTAAAAATCTAACATAAACGTGTCTTGTACCGTCAGACTCGGAGACGACCACAGTGAAGAACTTGATGGCGCCGTTGATGTCACTGAACCAGCTGCAGTTGAACCTGAAGAAGATGGAGGACTTGGTGACCACCGCTGTCTGGTCGCTGATCCGGGTACTGATAGGGGGCACCGGAGGACCTGCGGGTAGAACAACGTGTCAGACCTGAAAGACAAACAAGTTCTTGCTATCTTCAGAACGTGTTGACTTACAGTCTATCATGGTGACCACGCTGTCCTGAGCCGCCTCACTGGTCGTCCGGTCCGACATCACCTTCACAGAGACCGTGTAGCGTTTGTGGGGCTCCAGCTGCGTGATGAGGTACGTGGTGGCGTCCTTGCCAGTGCGGCGGGAGTAGACCAGGACCTGCGAGTCCTCGTGCAGACACTCGATGGTGTATGAGTCGTAGTCGGCCTCCGGGGGCGCCCACGAGCACGAGATGGAGGCAGAGCTCTGAGGACGACAGTGGAGGGCCTGGACACGCTCCGGCTCTATGGCGAGACAAATACTCACACTGGAGTACTAGTACTCACACTGTAGTACTAGTACTCACACTGTAGTACTAATACACACACTGTAGTACTAATTCACAAGCTATAGTACTAATACTCACACTGTAGTACTAATTCACCAGCTATAGTACTAATACTCACGTTGTAGTACTAATACACACACTGTAGTAACAAAACATACACACACACACACTGTAGTACCAAAACATACGCACACACACTGTAGTACTAATACTCATACTGTAGTACTAATACTCATACTGTAGTACTAATACACACACTGTAGTACCAAAACACACACACACACACACACACACACACACACACTGTAGTACTAATACTCACACTGAAGTACAAACACAAACACGGTAGTTTTAATACTCGCACTTTAGTACTAATACACAGGCTATAGTTCTAATACTCACACTGCGGTACTAATACACAGGCTGTAGTACTCATACTCATACTGTAGTACTAATACTCACACTGTAGTACTAATACTCACCCTCTAGTACTAACTCACACATTGTAGTAATAACACACCAACTGTAGTACTAAAAATCACACTGCAGTACTAATACTCACACTGTAGTACTAATAATCACATTGTAGTACTAACACACACACACACACACACACACACACACTGTAGTACTAATACTCTTGTACCGGTGAGTGTTTTCTCTGTATTTCTTTAAACTTTTCTTTAAATTGTGTTTTGTTCCTTTGTCTGCGGATCACATAAAGTGTTACACCTACTGGTGCGGATGCTGTTGTGGATGGGCGTGCTGTAGGTGGGCGGGGCCCCGGGCTCAGTGGCGCCACTGACGCTGCGGAGGCTGAAGGTGTACAGGCGTCCGGGGAACATGCCCCTCAGGATGCGGCTGCCGGAGGTGCGGCTGTGATACGGGTTGATGACGGACAGCCGGTCGCGAGGACGCCACTGCAGGTCAAAGTCGTCGTAGTCAGAGTCCACGGGGCCGCTCCAGGTGAGCTCCAGGGACGTGTTGGTGACACCGCCGAACAGGAAGGAGGTCGGCGGACTGGGAGCTGCAGAGGGCGGGAAGAAGATTACTGATGACGGCTCAGACTTCCAGGATATTAGTATGGAAGAATTAATCCTTAATTATCTTTATTCAAGAGCGTAGATTTTTAGTTTAAAATCGACGCTATGGTTTAAAATGCAATAGATAGCAATGTACTTAACACCTCAAAAAAGGGTTAAAGGAACACACCCAAGACACGGCATCCGTCATTTGATTGGTCCACACTCTAGATGTTTCCCTATTGGCTGGTGAAACACACTAATTTAATGGCAGGGAGGGACATCCTTTAGTCTGAGCAGGTACCTCAACCTGAGAGGACATGCTTGTTCTGAGACATTAGACATTAGATTTGAGTGCGCAGACTTTAGATCTGAGGACATATTTGAATGCGAGGGAAATGTTTGTGTTCAAGAAGAAGAAATGTGAGCACAAGCATGTGATTTTTGAGTTCAAGCACACATTTTGAAAGACAGCAGCATAAATCTGAGTGCGAGCACAAAATGTAAGCATGAGAAGGAGCTGTGCCAATGAAAAGGAATAAAATGATGCTCTCAAACTGAAAATCTACGCTCTTGAATTAAGATAGTATAATTCTTCCATACATTAGGATATAATAGGAATAGCATCTCACCAGTTCGTCCCAGTGTGCTGGCCCTGTTGGTCAGCTCTCCACTGAGACTCAGCACCTCTGCACGGTACAGTCGTCCGGGTACGAGGCCTGAGAAGACGAACTCTGTGGCATCAGAGCCCAGCCGCTGCTCGCCGCGCTGAGAGCCCTCGGGGTCGTAGAGGGTCAGCAGGTACCCACTCAGATCTCCACTGCCATGGGTCCAGGTCACCCAGAGAGCGTCAGACTGGTTTCCACTGTGAGCCTTCAGAGACGCTACGACTGCCGGAACTGAAGACGAGATGGAGGGCAAAAATTAAAAAAAAAGCCTTTTTTTTACGAACCTGTGAATCCAAACTAAGGAAACACTGCCCCCCTTACCTGTCCTGGCCCAGACAGCCGATTGGTTGGTCTGCTCGCCGCTATGGGCCACCACCACTGCCCTGTACAGCGCTCCAGGTCTGAGGCCCTGGAAGGAGCACTGCTGACCAGAGGGGTTGCTCCGCTTCTCCTGCAGCGAGTCCTCTCCTTTATACAGGAAGACCTCGATAAGGTTGAACTCTCCATCAGGTGGAGCCCATCGGAAAGACAGACTGGTGGTGGTGTTCTCTTTAACGGACAGATCCGTGACAGCTGCAGGACCTGACACGGATAAAACACAGGAAAAATATTACAACTTCATTATTGCACGCAGTGGTGGAAAGTAACTTTACATACATTGAGTACATTTTGAGGTACTTGTACTTTACTTGAGTATTTCCATTTTATGTAACTTTATACTTCTACTCCTCTACATTTAGAGGCAAATATTGTACTTTGTACTCTACTACATTTATTATGGGGTATTTTTGTGTTTTCTTGTGTCCAAAAGTGAAGTGAAAAAATGATTAGGTGAGGTTGTGGCATGGTAAACCTTTTTTAAGTGGTATATACAAGCAGGACAAGAAGGCTTCAGAGACTCAGAAGGTTAATTAGTGAAGTCTTACGTGTCCGAGCCTCGGCGCTGACCCCCGGGCTGTGGACCCCCCCGCTGGTGGTCTGGACCAGGATCCTGTACTTCTTTCCCGGGGTGAGGTGGTCGAACCTGAACCTTGTGTGCCCGGCAGGCTGAGTGTCGTTTGCCAGCAGAACACCGCGGTCGTCCAGCAGCTGCAGGACGTAACCATCGGAGACGCCCAGAGCTTCCTGCCACCTCACCTGCAGGCTGCAAGTGGATCCCAGGTCCTCCACCTGCAGCTCCGCCACCGCTGACGGCACTGAGGACACATAATACTGCATCAGGTACTGTATGTTGGCACCACAGGTATACCACAGATGGATTTCATTCATCTGTGCACCTTGGACTAGGAGACAAAGTCTGTTAGCTAACTCTGAAAGCAACAGGAGCTACAGCTAGCAACAGACTGAACCCAACAAAGAACCAACTCTTCCAGTTGTTGCCTTGCATGCAAACTAACCATTCTCTTTCTAACCAGGCACCACACAATCACACACAATATACTATGAATCAGATTTTCCACACAGAACATTTTAGTACAGCATAGTACTGTGTAGTAGTGTGGAGCACAGTGTAATACAGTGTAGTACTATGTAGTACTGTGCAGTACAGCATAGTACAGTGTAGTACTGTGAAATACAGTGCATTGTAATTCAGTGTAGTACTGTTTAATACAGTGTAATGCAGTGCAGTATGATGTAGTACAGTGTAGTACTTTGTAGTATGGTATAGCACAGAGTAATGCAGTGCAGTACATTGTAATACAGTGTAGTACTGTGAAATACAGAACAGTACATTTTAATTCAGTGTAGTACTGTGTAGTACAGTGTAGTACATTGCAGTAATTTGTAGTACAGTGTAGTACTGGGAAATACAGAACAGTACATTGTAATACAGTGTAGTACAGTGTGATATAGAATAAAATAGTGCAGTATGGTGTAGGACAGCATAGTACAGTGCAGTACCTGTGCGTCCTGTGGCCGTGTTGTTGTTGAGCAGCTCTCCGCTGACCGACTGCACCGTCACGCTATACGTCTGTCCCGGCTGCAGCGAGCCAAACGTCACCTCGTTGTGGTGTTTGAGGACGGGCCGGACGTCCAGCTGTCTGTCCAGTCTGTACAGGAACACAGAGTACCCGTCCACATCGCCCTGACCGGGAGTCCAGCTCACTTTCAGACTGCTGCTGTCTTCGCTGTTACTGACGTGTATGTTTTTCACTTTACTGGGAACTGAGGAGAGACGGGACATGTTTACATCACAGGACAGAGACCTGAAGCAGCTGGTTCTAGTTATTCAGTGACACTATTTAATCTTTGCCATATTTATATAAACATAGTTATATTATTATATGATTATTATTCATCTTTGATAACAAAAAAAAGATATATGAAAACATGTGGAATGAGATTCACCGTTTTTCGTAAAAATCGAAGAAAAAAATCTGTGATCAAATTTCCCATTGAAAATGATGGGGAAACGTGAAATTTGATTTGAAAAGTTTTCAGAAACACCTCACCTTGGGTCTGTGCCAATCTTTTTTTTTTTTTTTTAAATCATTTTTGAAAATAAACGCCCAACAAACTAACTTAATAGGAAGTTAAGGATATGGCTGTATTGTAAAACTCTGGCACATCATCAACATTTCAGAAGGAATGTTCTAGTTATAGACTGTCCTACAAAGACAGAACAAATATCTCGTCCCCTTCTGACCTGTGCGGCCCTCGATGAACTGGGCGCTCTGGTTGGGGCCACTGAAGGTGGAGACCAGGATCTTGTAGAGCCGCCCGGGTGTGAGCGAGGGCAGGACACATTCTCCCACTCCGCTGCCTAGAGTGATCGGTGGAAACACCTTCATGTCGTTGAACAGCAGCTGCACTTCGTAATGATCCACGTCACCTGGAGCAGCGCTCCACGTCACCCGCAGGTCCTCAGTAGTCCATCCAGCCAGGGCCAGGGACCGGACGGCTGCTGGCACTGCAGGACAAACAGCAGAGGTTAGTCCATCTGCACACAGCTGTAATAACAACCCTGAACTCTCATATGCACTGACTTTCCATATGGACTTATTACTGTTCAATATTTCTTCGGCAATGTGCAACAATTTGTGCAATAAATTGTCCTTCAATGTGCAATATATCTATGAACACTAAATAGCATCATGGCAAATTGAATTGAAGACTGTGCCCCTTACCTCCCTTTCTTGCCTATGTTTTACATTATACCTTATATTTTTTTTCTTTACATTTACTTGCCTAAGTATGTGTGTGTTTATGTTTATATAGTATATCTTTTATGTATTTTATTTATTGTCGCACTGCTTCTGGAGTCAGCTCTTAAATCTCATTGTACATGTGTACAGTGACAATAAAGGCATTCTCTATTCTATTCTATCTAGTTTTTTTATTAATTGTAATTATTTTTTAAACCTGATCAGGCATCTATAAACCTATTCAAGGGTAATTTTGAAATAAAATCAAAGTTAAAATTGAGGCTGACCTTAGAACAGGCTGTTCATTTTACACATCTTTACAAATTTTAGTTTTTCAGAGGGTCAAATGTCACTCACAGGTCCTGCCGTGGGTGGAGGCACTTGTTTCGTACTTCCCGCTCCAGGTGCTGACCAGCACCGTGTACAGTCTGCCGGGCACCAGGCCGTTAAACACACACTCGTGCTGTGTCTTCAGAACCGTCTTGTTCTGCAGGAACATGTTGTTGTGTTTGATGAAGACTTGGTAGAAGTCAAAGTCTCCGGCAGCGTGGCGCCAGTAAACCTTCAGGTAGTCCTCGCGAGCGGCGTGGGTTGCTGTCGGGTTCTGGACTTGTGACGGCTCTGAGAGAGGAGAAGGGTTAAATTACACCCTGAAATACTGAATGAAGACGGACCTGCAGATCGCAACAGTGGTGGAAGAAGTATCCAGATCACAAGTTAAAGTCCTGCATTCAAAACTTACTGGAGTAAAAGTACTAAAGTATCAGCATCAAAATGTACTTAAAGTATCAAAAGTAAAAGAACTCGTTATGCAGAATGGACTCAGATTGTTTTATATATTCCAAATATAATATTGGATTATTTGTATTGATGCATTTATATAAGAATTGTTTTAATTATTTTTTTTTGTAAAGATAGGACTCATTTGAACTACTTAATATACTGTTATGAGGTTTAATTTAAAAAATGTCAAATCACTTTAAATGTATCATGATTTTTTATGTTGAATCTCAACATGAAAAGTAACTAAAGCTCTCAGTTAAATGTAGTGGAGTAAAAAGTACAATATTTGCCTTTAAAATGTAGTGGAGTAGAAGTAAAAAGTTACATAAAATGGAAATACTCAGGTAAAGTACAAGTAACACAAAATTGTACTTTATTACAGTACTCGAGTAAAGTAAGTAAGAGTTGAAGGCAATAGAGTTTATTCTCAAACAAGAATTAACCTGAGTTGATTTCCGGAGTTTCAGCAAAAAATGTATTTTGGGATGTACGTACGCGTCCTCTCCTGGACGAAGGTGTGGTTGAGGTGGGTGCCGCTGCGGGAGGTGATGGAGATGTTGTAGAGGCGTCCAGACACCAGAGAGTTAAAGACGCACTCTGGACTGGATTTTGAAACGGAGACGGTGTGAAGGGTTTTCTGGTGGTCGCTTAGTGTCACCAGATAATTGTCCACGTCCCCTGGAGCCGGACGCCATGACACACTCAGGAAGTCCATACGACCGTTGTTACTGACCGTGACCTCACCCACTGCAGCAGGGACTGAGGGAGGGAGACAGGAGGGGAGACAGGTAGGTACGCATCTAATGAAATGTTTATTATTATTTTGTATCACTTACAGATTAGTTTTGTTTAAATCTCTGTTTATTTTATTATTAAAGAAAAGAAGAATTAAGAATTTGGTCGATCACGTGGAATATTTAATTGAATTGTGTATTTTTTAATTTTAATTTTATCTATAACTGTGTATCAGTACTCACTGAACTGAAACACGGCCGAACGTTCAGTTCTGCGGCCGTACATGAATAAGCCAATGAGCTGAAAATTCAGTTGGATAAAGCTACAGTTTGCAAACTGAAAATTGCAATAACAATTATAAAACACACAGAAATACGAGAGGATTCATTGGAGCAAAACTAGCTTACTGTATCAAACCTTGCTAGCATGAATTACTAGGTTTAATTTTATCCAAAACGTATTAAAACACAAAACACATTTATATATGCAAGATTACTGTGAAAACTGACCTCATGCCTCTTCGGGGGCTAAAACATAAAACATTGAACTCCTTGACGTTATCTTTACAGTATCACTTCACTTGAGTTCGTTATGATTGACAGGATCAAGTCACTTTTCGTCCTTTCAAAATAAAAGCGTCCGTTATCAAAACATGCTTTTGCATAGTACTGCATATATTTTTAATTTTGCCTATGTACGCATGCTGCGATTAATCGATTAATTGATCGTTAACCTTATAGATGCTTGAGTTGGTAGTTGGTTTCCAAACGCCCATCCCTAGTGGAAACATTCAGCTTTCGTTTGAAGAAAAACGTATTTAAACCAGTTTTATGGTTTTTATCATAAAGTTTTGGGAGGAACCTGATAATAAAAACTGTCACGTTCTCACATTATATTTTGGTTTGTTTGATCTCTGAAAGTGACTGAGGAGAAATGTTCCAGCAGTAAAATGATTTAACAATGAAGCTCGTCCTGACAGGAAGTCTGACTGATTGGACCTTCAGGTTGTCTTTTGTTGTTGTCGACACTTCCTGAAAATTCCAGAAAAATTCCTGCTTTTCAATAATATCCTGCTGTTAGACTAACACACACACACACACACACACACACGCACACACACGTGAGCACGTCTTATTGTTTGTTATGTTGTTACATAATTTCTTGTCCTTGCAACAAAGACAATACGTATAAATAAACAGATTTCTAATCTGGAATGACTATAGTGAATCAATAGTCAATAAACAGATGTGAATAATGCATTTAGTGCCTTTTTTATTATTTATTATTATATTATTTGATACTTAATTAAACTTTAATGCAACTCTTAAATGGTGAATAAATCCATATTAAATAAAAAATAAGTATTAAAATATTAAATCAAAATAAAATAATTTATATGCAAAAAATAAATATGTATTTTTTTAAAGTATAAATATATCCATAGAAAATATTTTATAATTATTCGTTTGTATTTTGTTATTGATCTTTATATTTCTACATGTATTTTTCAATTAATATAATTTATTTTTACAGATTCAGTCTTACCGGTGCGTCCCTCTGCCACCGTCTGTCTGGATGTCTGTCCGGCCCTGATGGTGGTCAGCACCACCCTGTAGAGGGCACCGGGTCTCAATGCGTGGAAAGTGATGCTGGTGGCGTCGGCGTCCACGCTCTCATTCTTAATGACGCTGCTGTCGTGGACCAGCAGGACGCGGTACGAGTCCATGTCTCCGGAGGTTCGTTCCCACTGTGCCTGCAGGCTGTCGGTGCTGCCGAGGTTCCAGACCTGCAGCACCGAGACCTGAGCGGGACCTGAGGACACAGAGAGACTTTATACTGCTGTTTCTGCACTCAACTTCCAAGAGTTTCAATTTATTCACTGTGGCCTTGTTTTTGTTTTATATATTGCACTGCAATATATAAAATGTATGTATATATATATTTTTTTTAAAGTCCTGCAGCTAACTGATTATTCACAGTTTCCTTCTATGGAAAACAGTGGATTTTTGGTGATTTTTTTAAAGAGTGAAGCAGCGAGGGATCATGGGAGTTGAACATGAAAAAAAAGGTAATGGGAAAAAAAATTAGAAAAATATTATTTTTTCTTCAGTTTCTTGTTCATTTTAATGCGTGGTACAACTAAAGGTACATTTGTTTGGACAAATAAGCTAATATCTAGCTATTTTCTATGGTTTTCTTGATGATGATTTTGGTTATTATCAAGAAAACCATAGAAAATAGCTAGATATCAGCTCTTAAATTAAACTCTTATGAGCTATTTTTGTTGTTATCATTAAATTTGTCCAAACAAATGTACCTTTAGTTGTACCACACATTAAAATGAACAAGAAATTGAAGAAAACAAGGGTGGTCTAATAATCTTTTTTCCATGACTGTAGTTGTCTGGATTGAATCAGACGTACTGGTACGTGCGCTGACAGAGG
Source organism: Centropristis striata (assembly GCF_030273125.1). Classification (NCBI taxonomy): domain Eukaryota; kingdom Metazoa; phylum Chordata; class Actinopteri; order Perciformes; family Serranidae; genus Centropristis; species Centropristis striata. The sequence goes on from NC_081522.1 coordinate 32,273,880, forward strand.
CGGAGTTGCTCAGGTTGCCAATGTTTGTGGTCACAGTGATGGTGTAGCGGCGTCCCGAGGTGAGGAAGTTAAAGGTGCACTCTCTGGCCTCCCAGGGCAGGACCCTCTGAGCCACGGTGGCAACAGGATCCACCTCCTTGAGGACCACTGTGTAGCCGTCCCACTCGCCAGCCGGCCGACTCCACGAGACGCTCAAAGTGGATTCATCAGCATGACGTACGACCAGCTGCTGCACAGGACCAGGAGCTGCAGAAAATGATGTATTATCACACCGTATATTTTATTATTTTCATTTGAATATATTTTTTCTGGATGTGTAAATATCACTCAACATGAATAAAATGTGAACTGACCCAGACGTCCGCTGCAGAGCGCCGTGTTACCCAGAGTGCCGCTGTGAACGGTGACCTCGGCGTCATAAAGCCGGCCCGGCACCAGGCCAAGTTGGAGCGCTGAGAAGGCATACTGTCGGCTCAGTTTACTGATGGTCCGGTTCACCAGGACCACTGAGCCGTTCCTTAGCAGGATGCTGTAGTTCTCCCAGTCTCCTCTGGGCGGTGACCAGGTGAGCCTCAGCATCCCGCCGTTACCGCTGGTCGCCACGGAGAGAGACGAAACCGGCTCAGGGACTGAAACAGGAAGGGGGACATTAAAACAGAGACGACAGACTGAGACACCTGTGGTGGACATGTGCGCTACCTGTCCTCCCACTGGACCTGGTCTCAGAGCTCCGTCCTCCTGCCGTGGTACGGACTCTCAGCTGGTAGCTGCGACCGGGCATCAGATCCTCAAAGACCACCTGCGTGACATTGGGAAGTAGGCGGCGCTCCTGGGTGGTTGAACCAAGAGCCGACAGGGTCACCAGGTATTCGTCCACGCCCCCTTCAGGTGAGACCCAGGACGCCTGCAGACGGTCTGAGCTGCCAAAGTTGTCCAACCTCAGATCTGAGACCAGCGCGGGGACTGCAGAGGTGAAAGAAACGTATTAATTATTATTGTTCTATTATTATCATTCTTTACTTTGGTTTAATTCTTCTCATCACCACAGAAGTCGATGTGTTTCTCATCAGTCTCATCAGTCTCTCTGATAAGGACAGAAGGTGTGCCTCAGGGCTCATCTCTGGAGCTACTTCTTTTTTTTCCTTTTCTTTTAAAAAAAAATCTCCCCCAAATCTGTTCCGACTGTTTCGACAATTCAAAAATATGATACTGTGATTTAATTAACATTCATTTTAGCTTTACTTTGAAGGCTGTAGGCCTTAAGTAAAGCTGCACATTCATATCAAACATAGTCAACTGTCGACAAACTGTAAACCATCTGAGCCCCCAAACTTAAACAAAGTAAAGACATTCATAAAACACACCTGTTACCTGTACCTGCAGATCAAACAGGGAACAGGGAACAGGGAACAGGAAGCTGCTGATGACAGCATTTTATTGAATAATGTTGATTTGAGTCTGTACCGTTTTTCATTTTCATTGTTTTTCAAACTCTGTCTCATTTAAAACTATTATATTAATCTGAAAACTTTAAGGAAAAGTAGAAGAACAAGCACACACACACACACACACACACCAAAATACCCACCTGTTACGGCCTGTGTGGAGGTGTTGCTCTGCAGGCCTGCAGCCTCTCTTACCACAGTGACGGTGTACTTGGTCCCTGGCTGCAGGCCTTCCAGCTTGGTGGCGGTCTCCGTGTGTCTCAGAGTGACATTCTGCAGCAGAACCTTGTCCTGATCCGTCAGCAGAACCCGGACCCGCTCGGCTTGACCTGGACCGGCCCACCACGAGACACTAAGGCTGTCCGAGGACAAGGACACCACTTGCAGGCCGCATACAGGAGACGGAGCTGCAGGACGGAGACACGTTGGAGGAGTTAACATTCCCGCAGCTGAAGGAAGTTATGTTATTTATGAACAATTTTCAATTAAAATCTAACAATATTTATAGAAATCCCACCTGTGGGAGCCGTCCTGATCATAAATACAGTATAGTAATAACAGTATCATGATTATTATTAAAAGAATAATAATAATAAATTAATAACCTGTGGCGGCAGTCTTGCTGATGGGTGTGGCGCTCTTGTCCCCGGTGGTTGCCACCACGCTGACGGTGTATAGAGTCCCGGGGACCAGCGAGGTGAACCCGGACTGGGGGGCTGCAGAGTCCATGATTCTGGTACTGGTCCTAGACCCGGAGCTGGAGTCCTCCAGAGTCACATCGTACCAGTCCACGTGACCGGCAGACCGAGACCAGGACACCCGCAGACCTACAGGACCAGCATGGACTGCAGACCGGCTCTTACACTGAGCCTGGATCGGGTCCAGCTGGACCTCCAACCCAACTGGAGCCACGGGGTCTGAGACAGGACAGAAGATCAGAGGTCAGTTGGAGCGCCTGTCTAAAGATGTCATTCAACTCATTACATTTTATATTTCCATAAACAATTAAAATGCAATAAGTATCAAAAAATATTATTATTATTTGTTTTTATTTTATTATTATTATTTGTTTTGATTATTATTATTTGTTATTATTATTATTATTATTTGTTATTATTATTATTATTATTATTATTATTATTATTATTATTATCATTATCAGATCAAATAAACTGAATTCCTGAAATAAACTGACAATCTAACCTAATGTTTGAACCCACTGGCTGGATTGAAACATATGTCTTCGATAAAGAAATCACCAAAAAACACTGTTTATCACAGAAAGAAAATGTAAAAACAAGCATTATCATCAGAGTTTTGACTTTCCGACATTCCTTGAATAGATCATCTGTTACAAAAGTTGAAAAAGTAATTAAAACCAAGCTAAAAATTGTAATATTTCTGTCAAAATCACTTTATTCATCATCTCTCATTTAAAATTTGACCAAAAATAAAGCATATGCACTAACCAGATCCTGTTAAAAAAAAAAAAAACATTCTAAATTCTGCTCCTCACTGACACTGTGAAGCCATGATTTTGATTCTGCTGAGACAAACGGTCACATGACAAATATTCACCGAAAATCTGTTTAAACGGAGCAGAGAAGAGAGGACAGGAGAGGCTGGAAACATGGTTCAATATGAGGAGCAAACTTTTTTTCCAATATTTGTTACACTTGTGGGCAAAAAAAATATCGGAGAACTTCAACTCGTGCTTTTTCTTTGTAAATGATGTTTGAGCATGTTTGAGTTGTTCCCACTTCTAGCCATGATTGTGCTGATTCCATAGAGCTGAACGACTTATAGATTTTATATTTTGCGGTAAAATACAAGGCCACAGTTAGTAAAATGTAAAAAGAGCAAAAAACGCCATGAAAAGGCTTGGGGTTCAGAGGGTGTGTGTGTGTGTGTGTGTGTGTATCCTGTGTTTGTGTGCAGCTGAAGGTCGATCAGATTGTTTCGGAGACGTTTCCTTGTGCCAGCAACGGACAGGAAACTAAGCGTGGGGGCGGAGCCTCAACTGTGACCTGCTGTTAATAATGTTTCCTCTCTGAGGACACTTCACTGCTTCCTGAGACATCCTGTGGACAAAATGTCCAACGCTGACAGCACGGAGACAGATGTCCCCTGAGACAGATACAGGTCTCTTCTTAAAGTGAGACAACTAAAGTGTGAAAAGTACTAATACTAAAGTACTCGGCTACAAGTTAAAGTACTGCAGTTAAAAAGTAAAATTCTTTACTTCACAGTACATTTATGTATGTAGATAAGTAAAATAAGTAGACTTAAAATAATATTTGAAGACCTTGACAATTCCCAAAAACAAATTTAGGTGCCTAAAAATTCAATAAATTAGAAAGATCGATAGATGTAAGGATTGAAACATGTGCTGCAGCAGAAACAATGTGAGGAAACAGGAAGTTTCTGGAACAAACACTTGAGATGAAGCTGTTTGTTAGAGAGCTGCAGTGTTATTAAAGGGCTAGTACGCAGGATTTTATATTCAGCAGCTCTGAGTTGATCCTGATCTGTGTCATAAGCCATAGAGACACCTGTCTCCTCTAAAATATGGGTGTATATACATATATATACACACTCACCTGCCACAAGATTAGGTACACCTGTTCAACTGCTTGACAATGCATATATCTTATCAGCCGCATACAAGGCAGCAACTCAATGCATTTAGGCATGTAGACATGGTGATGTCGACCTGTTGAAGTTCAAAGTGAACATCAGAATGAGGAAGAAAGATGATTTAAGTGACTTTAAACGTGGCATGGTTGTTGATGCCTGACTGCTAGACAGACAAACTGCTGATCTGCTGGGATTTTCATGCACAGCTATCTCCAGGGTTTATAGAGAATGGTCCGAAAAAGAGAAAATATCCAGTGAGCTAAAATTCCTTGGTGATGCTAGCGGTCAGAGGAGTATGACCAGACTGGTTGAAGATGATAGAAAGGCAACAGTGACTCAAATAACCACTCGTTCCAACCAGGTTATGCAGAAGACCATCTCTGAACACACAACATGTCCAACCTTGAAATAAATGAAGACAACACCAGTTGCCACTCCTGTCACCTATAAACTAAATAATAATAAATATAATAATAAATATAACTACAACTACAATTTGCACAGGCTCACCAGAATTTGACAACAGAAGATTGGAAAAACAACATGAAAGCATGGATCCATCCTGCCTTGTATCAAGAGTTCAGACTGCTGCTGCTGGTGTTATGATGTGGGTGATATTTTCTTAGCACATTTTGGGCCCCTTAGTACCAACTGAGCATGGTTTAAACACCACAGCCTCCCTGAGTATTGTTGCTGACCATGTCCATCCCTTTATGGTCACAGTGTACCAACTTCTGATGGATACTTCCAGCAGGATAACATGCCATGTCACAAAGCTCAAATCATTTCAAACTGGTTTTCTTGAACATGACAATGCGTTCACTGTTTTCCAATGGCCTCAACAGTCACCAGATCTCTATCCAATAGACCTTTGGGATGTGGTGGAACGGGATATTGGCATCATGGATGTGCAGCAGACAAATCTGCAGTAACTGTGTGATGCTATTATGTCAGTATGGACCAAAATATCTGAGCAATGTTTCAAGCACCTTGTTGAATCCATGTCATAAAGAATTAAGGCAGTTCTGAAGGCAAAAGAGGGTCCAAGCCGAGACTAGCAATGTGTACCTAATGTAGTGGTCGTGAGTATATAGTTAATCTGGACCCTGTGAATCTGAATTGTGTGAATCTCAATTTTTAATCTAAACTGTTTAATCTGAACACTGTAATCTGAACACTTTAATCTGGACACTTTAATCTGAACTCATTTATCTGAATTATTTAATCTGAACTGTGTGAATCTGAACTCTAATTCTTTGAATTTTGTGTTGCAGCAACAGATGTTTCTGTCAGAATAACTTAATTTTAATTTAATTGTATGTTAAATAAACTGTTATGATAATAAAGATAAGTCAGTAACAAAAGCTATTATTATAATTAGACTATTAAATATAGTAATATATTTATATATATTTTTATAATAATAATAAATAAATAATAGTCATAATGAATATATGAGATACTCTGCTTCTCACCTGTGTGCACCGACGTGGCGCTCCTCTCTCCGTCCGTGTTTGAGACGACAGTTAATGGGTACAGAGTCCCTGGCTGCAGACCAGCGAGACGACAGGTGAAGCTGCTTGCCGACGCTCCGTCCTGGTCACAGCGAGCAGATGCCTGCGGGGCACCATCAGCGATCAGGCTGAAGTTACAGGAAACGCTGGCGCTGCTGAACGACACGGAGACAGAACCGGAGGTCGAAGTGACGTCTGTGATGTTCACAGAGCAGAGGGAGGCCTGAAATGAGAAGTGACGTCACAACAGGTAAGCCAGAACTACATTCTTAAAAATAAATAAAAGAACAAGTAAAATATGAAAGATTAAAATAATAAAATGTGCATAATATAAAAGTTGGGGGTCACAGCCTGATAATCAATATTCAATCACAGCGTATCAGAGAGTACTTCTGACAGTAAGATCCATATGTTTCCAGGGTCAGGTAACTTTGAGGCTGAAACATCGGTGTGGAAAAAAAGCATTATATTTAATATTTAATAAAAATAGTTATATTTATAATAATAATAATATAATAATATTAATAATAATGTATTATGTATATTTTATTACATATTTTATTTAATAAGTATTATATATATTTAATCTTTAATCAATTAATAAATATACTGATTATTATCATTATTATTATACATTCATATTTTTATGTATTTTGTTTAATACATATTAGATACATTTCATTTTTAATAAATTAATAAATACACTAAATTCCAGCTACATTTAAAACCCTGCCTCCTTATTACTTATTACTATTATTCATTTAATATCTAATAAAATCAAACTGTAATAATCCTACTGACAGTTTACTAAAATTAAAAAAAAATGGCTGCTGTGTTATTTTAAATCTACAGGAACAATGAAGGCATTATCTTTTATTTTTTATTTATAGTGTATGTTAGCCCTGACCGTTGATTTCCAGGTGTTTTGAGCAGGTAGCCTTCTGATTGTACTCAAGGCATGAGTCACTCACCTTGTTTATGCTCCAAAATAAAAATATCCAGCATGTTGCACTGCAGCTGAGCATTGCGGCCTCTGATTTAAATCCATCCGTTTAAATAAGAGAAAATACAAATGGTGCTGATGAGCTGACATACCGAGAATATAAAGTGATGAAGATCTGTCAGTAATTATTCAGTTTGTCACATCTGCAGCCTCCTCAGTTGATGGAGTCTCACTGCTGTTCATATAAAAGCTGCAGATTTCATTAATCAGTCAGTCCAAACTCGATCTTTAAACTTTGGCTGCGCTGTGAACAGACCCTCGCCCCACCCTGCCTTCCTTCCTGCCTGCCTCCAACTTTCTCTGTTGACCTTTAGCTTCAAACTGAGCTCCATCAATCACAACATCGCTATTGTTACAGTGGAACTAGAGTTAGAGCGCCAGACAAAGGCTCTTATAATAGAAAAGCTTCGAAGAGAAACAACTCCATATTGAATAAACATTCATGAGTTTGATCAATATTTCAGTTCTAAGAAACTCTTTATTATGTCCGCACCGCAGGAACCGGCGTTCTTGGAAAGTCATGTTCAGGGACTTTCCAGAGGCTGTACTCTTCCAGTACAGGAGGAACCATGAGTGACCGAACATTACAGTGATTGGTTGAACACAGCCAATGCAGCACCAGCAAACGCCATTTTTAAAAACCTGTTATCTACAAAGCACAGCTGGTAACATAAAGAAGGGAAGAAAACAAATGGAGTGACAGTGAAGTCCAGACTTTCCTGACCAGATATGTGTTTTACTGCCAATTGGCAAACCACATGAGGAGGAGGATAAAACACCAGCTAACCCTGAAACTAAATGAGAACTCCACAGAGCTGACAAACAAGTCTGTCAAATTTGTATCTTTTACCTCCCAGAAGGGTTCAGATCAACTCTCTAAAGAGGAAAAACCAGGATAAACTGCAAGTCAGTTATCTGCAGTCTTTAACTGGAGTGATGATGACACTGTCATGTCAGTTACACTCTGCAGAACAGCTGGTTACATTTTGTGCAACCAGCATTAGGCTATTAAAGTAACCACAGAAATCCCTGTTCTCAAATGTAACCTTGTGCTCCACATTTTAGCTTTAAATATCACCTGGCGCGCCACAATTTAAGCTTCAAATATCACCTGGAGCGCCACATTTTAAGTTTTAATTATCACCTGGAGTGCCACATTTTACCTTCAAATGTAACCTGGTGCTCCACATTTTCAGCTTTTAATATCACCTGGCACGCCACATTTCCGCTGGCGCGCCACATTTTTAGCTTCAAACATCACCTTGAGCACCACATTCCAGCATCAAATGTAACCTGATGCTCCACATTTTAAGCTTCAAATATTCCCTGGAGCGCCACATTTTAGCTTCAAATATCATCTTAAGCGCTACATTTTAGCTCCAAATATCCCCTGGAGTGTCACGTTTCAGGTCAAATTTCCCCTGGAGAGCCACATTTTAGCTTCAAACGTCACCTGGCGCACCACATTGTTTTCTTGTTTAAAATAAAAAATAAAAAAAAGATTTCAGTCCTATGTCCCGACTCCCAACAACATTGTGTGTACTCTGAGGAGATCTATCTACAGGATTCCCAAACTGCTGTCCATGCGTCATAACAAAGATTAATGGGATTGAAAGTAGTTATGATAATGCACCACAATAACAACACAGCAGCAACCAGATTTCAAATGTAAAGCAACAGGAACACTTACAGTTGTAGCGGTTGATCCTGAAGTCATGGTTTGAGGTGTAGTTGTAGTCGGAGGAGCTGTGGTGGTCGTGGTTGTTGTTGGAGCTGCAGGTGGGGTACTGGTAATGGTGGTTGGAGTGATGGGTGGTGTGGTTTTAATGGTTGTTGTTATGACTGCAGTTTCAGTGGTTGTAGGTGCTGTAGTTGGTTCGGTTGGGGTTGTAGGTGCTGTAGTGGGTTCAGTTGGGGTTGTAGGTGCTGTGGTGGGTTCAGTTTGGGTTGTAGGTGCTGTAGTTGGTTCGGTTGGGGTTGTAGGTGCTGTAGTTGGTTTGGTTGGGGTTGAAGGTGTGGTCAAGGGTTCGGTTGTGGTTGTAGGTGCTGTAGTGGGTTCGGTTGTGGTTGTAGGTGCTGTAGTGGGTTCAGTTGGGGTTGTAGGTGCTGTGGTGGGTTCAGTTTGGGTTGTAGGTGATATGGTGGGTTCATTTGGGGTTGTAGGTGCTGTGGTGGGTTCAGTTTGGGTTGTAGGTGATATGGTGGGTTCATTTGGGGTTGTAGGTGCTGTGGTGGGTTCATTTGGGGTTGTAGGTGCTGTGGTGGGTTCACTTTGGGTTGTAGGTGCTGTGGTGGGTTCAGTTTGGGTTGTAGGTGTGGTCATGGGTTCGGTTGTAGTTGCAGGTGTGCTTGCCAGACTCGTAGTTGTCACTGTTGGAGCTGAGGTGGAGATCCTTCCGGCTGTGGAGGATGTAAGTGGAGCGTCTTCATTGGCCACTGAGACTTTTAGATGAACTGTAGAAACTGTCAGCAGTGTCGCTGTTGGTGAAGATTGGGAAACATTCTGCAGGGCTTCAGGGGTTGACAGTGGACGTGTGACCGTGGTGGATTTCGATGTCAGATCCGCTGTTGAAAGTGAGTGAGCCGTCATAGGTAGAGGTTCGGTGGAGGTGGAAGCAGGTGAAAGGATCCTGTCAGTGGTTGAATGTGCTGTATCAGTTGTGTTTTGGTTCAACTCTGTAGATAAACCAACAGTAGCACCAGAGGTGACCTCAGACGTGACCTCAGATGTGACCTCAGACAAGACCTCAGCAGTGACCTTATTAGTGATTTCGGAGGTGACCTCAGTCGTGACCTCAGTCGTGACCTCAGTAGTGACTTTGGATGAGAGAAGATGAGTGGCGTTTGTCTCTGAAGAACCTGTGGAAGAAACCAGAGTCACAGGAGCAGATCGAGTCTCAGGATCTCCTCTTTCGGTGGAAACTTCTCGCAGTCCTGACGTTGTCTCAGCTTCGGTTTTGAGCAGAAGAATGTTTGTTGCTGACGAACTCTCCGAGACGTCAGTACTCTCCGAGACAGACCTGTCAGTGGTGGACACAGCTGGACTTAAGGAGACAACATGGCTGCTGTTTAGAGGCGACAGCTCTGTGACTGAATCATCAGGGCTGAAGTCTGCAGAGACCGACCTCCTTGTTTGAGGTTTGGAGATGTTGTTCACATATGTTATTGGACTGTGGACCTCTGAGGTTGAGAGGTCTCTGGTGGTCCAGAGGGTTTTCGCTGTGTCTGATGATTGTTCGTCAGTGAGGGCAGGACTTGTGATGGTGCCGACAGTGCTGGAGAGTCCCAGTGGTTTATGTGTGGAGGAATAAAAAATGTTGGAGACAGAAGTGGAGTCTGAAAAATAAGGAGAAATATACAAATATATGTCAAGAACAACTTGGCTTAGTTTTACCTTCAACACCTTTTACAAATGAAAATAATTCCTCTAAACTGACTTGTTTCACATGTTTTTAACCCTTTGAGACCTGCCACCAACTTTTTGTCTTTTAGAAGGAGCCTTAGTCTTAATGCTAGGAATACATTTTTACCAACATGACATAATAACTGATATGTCCGTCTGACCTCCAGATATTTGAATAAATTGGGTTCTAAGGGAACCCGCAAGTCTCCTCTTTACAGACATGCCCACTTTATGCTGATAACATGCAGTTTTCCTCCTGCAGTACAATGTGCAATTTTGTCTTGTGAATATTTGTGCATTGTGGGGTCCCTTAAAATTCTGATCCATAAATCGGGTATGACTGGAGAGCTGAGACTTTTGTCGATTCAGTGAGCCAAATTTTATGCATGATGATGTTAGTTAGTAAAACTTGTGTAGAAAGAGCTGTTGTGACCTCTAGGATAATCACAGCTTCATGAAATTTTACAACCACAAACTAGAAACCTAGATCATTCAGATGATGGCTTTCCACACTATGTTGACAACCACTCACCATACAGTCGCTCAAAAGTACAGAAATCTACAATGTATCAACATTTTTAACCTTTTTAAAAAAAAAAAATTTTTATCAATTCTTGATATTAAAAATGGCAAATGTTTGCACCAAAACTGTGGAACAAATGGTATTAGCCCCGAGAAATTGCTGCAACAACTTGTATCTCTGAACTAGAAATTTTTAAACATTCTGAGAAATAAAATACATATTCTTTGTTAGGAGAACAAAGAACAATGTCAATGACCTTCTGAGGAGCACCTGAACAGTTACACATGTGACTCATGTTTAAATGTAGTATTTTTATAGTATTATAGTGATTACTTTAGAACCAACAATATACTGGTGGATAATAGAATGTGATGCAGATGTTCAGATGCAGTGTCACAGAGTTTGTTTTTTATTTATGTGCCATTAAAGAGAGAAGCTGACAGAGAAACGCTGGCTGAGACTTTGACAGGAAGCAGCTCTGACGTTCTTGTTGCCTGACTGAGTGAAACAATGTGAGGAAAGTCCTGAACAAACTCACTTCCTGTTCCTGACAGGTATCATCACCTCAGGTACACTTCAGGAACTCACTGCATTGTTTCAAAAAGTCACGACTTCAGCTCTTCAAACAACATTTAATATAAACCAAGTTTAAAACTTTAACTATCATTAAATATTATTAATATTCAAGCTGTTGTCGTCTCAGCAGAAGTGAAAGAAGAACTTAGAGCATTACTGCAGTAAAAGTAGTAATACTACAGTGTAGAAATACATATACATTATTTACTTGAGTACAAAAGTAGTACAAAAATATCAGCATAAAATACATTTATATACGTATTATTTTATATTATATATATATATATATATATATATATAGTATGTATCTAGATAGATAAAGATATAGATATAGATTATATATATGAATGTTTTTATTTTCTATGTTGTTATTATTATTATTATTGTTGTTATTATTATTATTATTATTATTATCATTATTATTATTATTATTATTATTATATAAATTATAAAAATATACATACCACCAGTGATGGGATGTACCAAAGTACATTTACGCAAGTACCGTACTTAAGTACAATTTTGAGGTATTTGTTCTTTACTCGAGTATTTCTATTTTATGTAACTTTATACTTCTACTCCACTATATTTTGAGGCAGATAACATAAACAATATGATAAATTTAAAGTAGCCTTTTTTTAAAAAATTATATAAGCATATAGCAGTATATCAAGATGTTAAAATGACCCATACCTTAATATATTTGGAATATATAAAACAATCTGAGTAGGTTCATTTTGCATAACAAGTACTTATTTACTTACTTTTGATACTTTAAGTCCTTTTTGATGCTGATATTTTGTACTTTTATTTCAGTAAGTTTTGAATGCAGGACTTTTACTTAGTGTGTTTTACTAGTGTAGTAATTTCACAGTGTGGTATTAGTACTTTTACTTAAGTAAGAGATCTGAATACTTTTCGCATCACTGCATACCACAAATGATACAAAAAATGTATTAATTAAATAACTAATAACACAATTATTGTAATCATACATTTTTGTACAGGTGTGTCGTGTCTCATCTTACCTGTCTGTGGACATAAAGACGTGATCAGCTGATTCCCTCCTGAGTCAACCTTGTACTTTCTCCACTCTGACGTCTGCAGGTTTCCTCCAATCACAACACGTGTCCCCTGTTTGTTCAGGTAGAGGTGAGCATCAGCCAATCCAAATGCACCGTCCGTGTTGTTACAACTCCACGCCGGCGCAGTACTGCAGCCGCTCAGCGTGGCGTGTTGGAGCGGCAGGTGGGTGCTGGGGTCGGCCCACAGACACCTGGAGGACTGAGCGTGGAGCAGCTGGCCTCCGCCCAGCCACGTCCACTGCTGGGTGGGGTCCGTCACATCACAGCGTCCCAGGAGCACCACCTGACCCTGGGCCGAGAGACACAAGCTGTCCGGGGGGGATGAGACGAGGAAACCAGCTGAGGAGAGACAAATAAAACGTTTCTGTGGTGATCAGATATCGTCACACTGTTAAAATAATCGGCTATGTCATTTTTTGTGAAAATTGTTTTTTTTTGCCTAAATCATCTCCTCATGACGCCGGCCACCTATGGTAAAATCACCTACATCCTCAGTTGATCAGATCATGTGATTTTACCCCTTTAAGATAATGGCCTATGTCAAGTGTGTGACTTAAGCTGATTTATTATGCCTAAGTCAAAATAAAATGTGACTTAGGCAATTTTTTGAACATGCCTTTGTGACTTAAGCAAGATATGGTAACACTTTATTATGAAGGTGTCTACATAAGAGTGACATGAGCGTGTCATAAACATGACATGGGATGTGTCATGAACATTAATGACACTTTGAAGTAACATTAATGCTCATGATACTTGTCATGTCATGTTTCTGACAGGCTTGTGTGACTCTTATGTAGACACCTTCAAAATAAAGTGTTACCATATCTTGCTTAAGTCACAATGGTATGTTCAAAAATTGCCAAAGTCATTTATTTCTCTTAAGTTACATATTTACACACAGTGTTATTACTATGCCAATAGCCATCCTTTGTTACATCCTTTTTGAGTGAAATGATCAATAAATGTCATATGTTACACTTTTGGTGAAGTTTTTTGTGTTTCCTGCAAAACTTGAAAAAATGAGTTAGGCGATTATTTTAACAGGGTGACAATATATAATGATTTTTTATTCTAATAATAATAATTACTACTACTACATGCAACAACTTATTTATCCTATTGAACATGCTAAAATATATTTTCTCCAATATGCAATATCTGTAAAATGCAAAGTACTGTCAGGAAACAAACAAACACAAAAATATACATTTAAGTGATAAATGTAAAATAGCAGAAATGCATGTATATAATGTGGATAGAATGTATGTATATGTCTTATTTTTTATATCCTTATCCTGTATTCTATATCTGTGTGTCTGTATCTTGAGCTGCTGTGACAACTAAATTTCCCCACTGCAGGATAAATAAAGTCATATCTTATCACTTCACAGAACTTCACTAAACTTTAATATTTTTTATCTTTTCATCTTAACTAATCTAAATAACAGTCTAATTTGGATTTATGAGTACATCCATTTTATGCTACTTTACATTTTTTACTTGACAACTTTTAAAACTACGTTATTCTGACAGCTTTAGTTTCTTTACAGATTCAGATTATTAAAAGTAAATATTATGAATAATAAAAAATTATTATCATAATGGATTGTATAAAATAATGAATGTGAGAATAACGGCTTAATAATTATAATACAATGATATAATATGTATTATTCTTCAGAATAAATACTTTACTTTATGTGCTTTAAGTACTTATGATGTGTGATGCTGATACTTTTGTACTTTTACTTGAATTAGATTATGAACGCAGAACTTTTACTTGCAACAGAATATTTCTACACTGTAGAATTAGTACTTTTGATGCAGCACTTCGTCTCCTCTACTGAGATGATTGAATAATAATAATAGTCTCTAAAGATAAAGTCTCATTATTTGAGTTTATTCTGAAGATGCTGATACTTTTACTTCAGTAAAATGTGTAACAGAGAGTATACATTGAATAAATAAAGTACTTATTAATAAAACTGACACCATATAGTGAGTATATAAAACTTTCTTTGAGTACATCATTACTGTGTGTTATAACTGACGGTGCATTTACAGACAGAACTTAATTTATTTAGAATTTATTTTAAGAAATTTTAACAGAAAAGTACTTTGATTAATCAAAATGTAAAACATTTGTAAAAATCGATCAGTTTTAATGTTTTCTGGTAGTAAAAGAAAGAAAGAAAGAAAGAAAGAAAGAAAGAAAGAAAGAAAGAAAGAAAGAAAGAAAGAAAGAAAGAAAGGAGAAGATTGTTAGTTTTACTACTTTTTGTATTTATTCAATATAAACTGAGTAATTTAAAAAGTACTAAGAGAGTTACATGCTGTTTCCTGTGCTACAGTACTCATACTCACTGAGTACTTCTTCGCTCCTTATTATCAGTGGTGGAAAGTAGATCTACTCAATAACTGTTCTTAAGTACAATTTGGAGGTACTTTACTTGAGTATTTCCATTGTATGTAACTTTATAATGCTATTTCACTACATTTTGAGGCAAATATTGTACTTTTTACTCCACTAAATTTAGCTGACAGCTTTAGTTACTTTTCAGGTCGAGATTTAACATAAAAAATATGATAAATTAAAAGTTACTATACACTTTAAAGTCAACAGTATATTAAATAGTTAAAATGAGCATTATCTTTACAAAATTAAAACATTGCTTGCATAAATTAATCAATACAAATAATATAATAATATATTACAATCTGAGTGGGTCTATTCTGCATAACGAGTACTTTTGCTTTTGATACTTTAAGTACATTTTGATGCTGATACTTTTGTACTTTTACTTCAGTATGTTTTCAATGCAGGACTCTTACTTGTAGTGGAGTAATTTCACAGTGTGGTATTAGTTCTTTTACTGAGTAAGAGATCTGAATACTTCTTCCACCACTGCTAGTTAATACGACACCTTTACTGTGTAATCTCTTTTTGAAAAAAGTCGGAAGATGTTTGTATTTGATCAAACACCAAATCAGAACATGTTAGTCTGCTTTCTCCCTGGTCCTGACCCTGGTCCTGATCCTCTCCCTGATCCTGATCCTCTCCCTGATCCTGATCCTCTCCCTGATCCTGATCTTGATCCTGGTCCTGGTCCTGGTCCTGGTCCTGGTCCTGGTCCTGGTCCAGACCACCCTCCCAAGCACCCCTGCAGTACTCACACACACAGCTGGAGCTCAGGACGGAGAGTAGAAGCAGCATCGTAGCGTCCATGTTCCTCGCAGGTTGTCCAGCTTCAGATGAGCAGCCGAGCTGAAGGGAAGTGCGTCTTTGTGAGCAGGAAAAAGTCAGCGAGCAGCGTTTCCTTCTATTCAGGCTTCACGGAGAAGGAGTCGTCGGAAATACCAGAGTCCATCCCACATGTTCAGCTGCTCTGATAAACCTGCAGAGGAAGAACACACAAAACAATGTGGAGACAAACATGTTATTAAAACAATCAGACACTAATTCTTAAATTTTACTTTCAGCCACACAGTCAGAACAGATCCACTGATTCTCTACTCAAAGCTTAATTAAAGAAACATTTCACATTCTGGACAGCAGCCTGCAGGGTAAAAACATTTAGTTTTTCTTCATAATGCTGGTAGATCACTTTAGAAAAGAAAAGAAATCTTTAGGCTAAAGGTTTTTCATCTGAAAGTGAAATAATTCTGAGAGAAATCTGATTCCTGTCTATTCTAAACACTTATTGTTCAACACTTTGGACAAAAGTGTGAAATGAATGTGATGAATTACAATATAATATAGATGAGAGATATTAATGTGAATGCTGAAGCTAAAACTAAAATAAATTGCTTAAAATCTATAAATCTTAAAGTTCAAATGAACTGCTGACTTTATTAGAAATAATAATAATCCATTAGAAAAGCTACGACTCAACACTATTACAATTGTATCTCATTCTCCCTGCTGAGAATCTGCATTTCTAGTATAAATATTCTTCAGGTTTCTAAGAGGTTTTGTCGGCTTCGAAAAGCTTGCGACCTCTTCAGAAAGCCTCACACTATCAGAGCACCAAAGTCCACAGGATCCTCTAAAAAGGGTGATGCCATTTTCCAAGAGAATTGATTGGTTAGTAGGCGGTGCTTTTATAGACACTTATTTCTTATTGAGAAGATAACCTGGTCCTGACCAGGTTATCTTCTCAGCATGAGTTGCCATGGGGATCTAGCCAGATTAAAAGAGAACCACCTTCGTGATACTGAAAACCCAGGGTTAGAGCTGAAGTTACCTCGCTCACCCTCAGATCTACTGGTAAACTGCAATTACAATCCAGGGGTCTTTATTTTGAAAATTCCAGCTAAGCAGAGCCACTGTGAGTTCCCTATTAAGCTAAGTTATCTGAAGTTAAACTGTAAAACTGTAAAAGCTAAGAAGCTAAGAAAAAATTTGTAGTCTTGAAATTTCTGCAACTTTAAAGTAAAAAAATGAAAAAGCAGAAGAAAAGCAGAATCATATCAGGAATAAACTTAAAAGCTGAACGGTTTATGTTTGAATGAAACATGCAAGAGAATAAATATACGATGTTCAGGTAAAGTTCATGTTTTGCTCTAAAACTTTAAACATTCAAACTTATTGTTGATCAAAACTTCTGTCAGATGTTTCATTTTATAATATTATTTTGAACTGAAGATGGAAAACTGTATTTTTAGTTTTTCAGAGGACACAAACAAACAAACAAACAAACAAACAAACAGTTAACTAATTTATAATATATTATAGTGTACAGTTTAGTATATTGTAGTTTTAAATAAACAACATATAAATACAGGAGCTGACAGCTTGTATTAATAAAAGCTGTGAATAAAATTGTTCGAGATGAATGAAGTTTTCTTCCTAAACTTTTTGAGGTTCCTGACATTCTGAAGTGAGATTCTTGTTCCTTACTCCCTCCTGATGACAACGAAAGTTTTTGCACCTTTCTAGTTCCAGTGGAAGTAATGGTCCCCACAAAGAAGTAAAACAACATGGTCCACATAACCTCATAAAGACGTGTAGGTGTGTGTGTGTTTCTGTGTGCGTGTGTGTTGAAAAGTGTTGGAGGAAGCTCCACCCTCAGCGGGAAATCGTGCTGTTTAACCTCGACAAGCCCAGATATAAATACACACACACACACACACACACACACACACACATACACACGAACACACACATCACTTCAGGGGCTACAAAGTGGGGCCCGGGGACCAATTCTGGTCCTCAAACTGAAACAAACAGATAAAAAGTTATACGGACACCCATAAAGTTGGAATAAAATATATTTTTGAATCTCTTTCCATAAAATGATTGTGAAAATGTGATTTATTATTACCAGGTAAAGTGTATATCTTCCAAAAAACTTTATTGATCAATCTCTTACAAATATATCACAATGAAAATGAAACCTCAATTCACAGAGGATTATGTCTGAAAAACAAAATTATTCCAACTTTAAATAAACTCCATCTGGAGAGTTAAATATAAATATATCGGTATAATTAATATCATAACGACACATGATAAATAAACAATAACTATAATGAATAAATGCTAACTATATTGAATTAATAACAAACAATAACTATAACAATAGATAATAAATGTAATAAATAAAAACACTTTGTGGTTGATGGTTTAAGAAAGCAGAATAAATATAATAATTAAATAATAACTATGGTTAACTCTCTCTGTGGTCGTTCTCAGTCTGATGGAGACGTTACCTCAGAGCTGTGTGTCCACTTTGTCCTTTCACGTCCTCACAGAGCCAGGGATCAGAGGTCAGAGGTCGGTGTGTTCAGGGTCCTCCTCTTGCTTTGATTGGTTGAGGAAATGTCTCACTGCAGAGGAAGACGAGGCAGGAAAGCAAGCTGCAAGGACAGGCGGAGAGGAAGAGCTTGACTCACAGGGTGTGGTGTATGTATGTGTGTGTGTGTGTGTGTGTGTCTGACTGTAAATTCATAAATTAAATAGTTTTTCTCGTGTGTTTTAACATGTTCATACATACACCAAAATGATAGTCTGAGGAGAAACAGAAAGAAATCACAGAATTATTTTCTCTGAGGAGGATTTTCCTGCTGATTTTTCCTTATTTTTTTATTTATAGCATCATTTTAGATTTATACACGTATTATTTATTGCTGATTGTTATATGGAAATGTTTGTTTTATTGTTGATTCTATGTACAGCACTTTGGAGACGTTTTTGTTGTTTAAACGTGCTATACAAATAAAGTGGATTGTATTGTATTGGATTGGATTGTATTGGATTATTTTTTTCTTTTCAGGCGTCCTGTTAAATACTGTAAAAAAATATATATATATATAATTTTGAAATAAAGTTTTCTATATTGATTATAACTGCTTTTTTAATTTATTTTTATTTTACTGTGTTTAAATTATTGCATTCTGTTGCACTTAAACAAATTTAATTTCACTGTACTTCTGTGCAATGACAAATAAAACTATTCAAGTCTATTGTATCCCATTCCATTCCATTATATTCTATTCCATTCCATTCCATTGCATTTTATTCTATTCCATTCCATTTTATTCCATTCCATTCTATTCTATTCCATTTTATTCCATTCTATTCCATTTCACTTCATTTTATTCTATTCTATTCCATTCCATTCCAATTTATTCTATTCTATTCTATTCTATTCTATTCTAATCTATTCTATTCTATTCTATTCTAATCTATTCTATTCTATTCTATTCTATTCTATTCTATTCTATTCTATTCTATTCTATTATATCCTATTCTATTCTATTCTATTCCATTCCATTCAATTCAATTCAATTCAATTCAATTCAATTCAATTCAATTCAATTCAATACAATTCAATTCTAATAAAGTGGAATGATCCTTTTAAGCTCTTTGCAGTAAGCATCAGACACCAGCAGGTGGCAGCACAGCGTGCACATATCAGACCCCCTCTACCCCCCCCCCCCCCCCTCCCCCCTCCCCCATCCATCACATCTGTCTGCAGCTGCAGCTGAGATTCAAAAAGGGAGCTGCTGAACTGCAGTTCACTTCCTCAGCAGGTACGAAGATTATGATGAAGTTGATGAAGATGATGATGAAGATGATGCTGGTTCTCCTGTCTGTGGGGGGTGGTGTGGGCAGTGTGGGTGGGGGTGTGAGTGGCGGGTGTCCAGCTGTGTGCAGGTGTGAACAAGTCGGGACGCTGCAGAGAGTCGACTGTGTGAACGTCGGCCTGAGATCAGTTCCCTCCAACCTGAGCAGCTTCACCTCCTCCCTGTGAGTCACACATTATTATTATAATTATTTTAATTATTTAATCAGTTAGTTACACTCTCTAAAATATTTATTTAGTTTAATTTAATTATTTCATCAATGATTTAATGATCTACTTACCTCTAATAACACTCTCATATTTAATTTAGTAAATTAAATTATTTTGGAGAACACTCAAACTGTAATTCACTTTGTAATTTGACAATCAAACAGAAACAGGAAATTTGATGTGATTTCATGTTCCTTTCTCACATTCAAGAAATACTTGGTGCTGTATTTTCCTTCATCACAGAGACAGAAAAGTTAAACTGACTGTACTTGACTGACTGAAGTAAAATAACATGTTGAATGCTTCTGTTAATACAAAAAGAGAAACACTTTTTGTATTGCTTAAAATGTGTTTTAAACAAATAAAACAAAAAAAAAACAATAAACAGATTGTTGAGTGCGAAATAAAAAAATATTTTTAGTAATAGAAATAAAAACAAAATCAGGTCTTCAGAATCGAATATGAACAGATTATAATTTATTCCAGAAATATATAATGTTCATGTTTCACTCTAAAACTCTTTGGTGGATTCAAACACTTGAACTACAAAAAAATAATTTTAAATAACATATTTACCTTAAAACTTCAGATGTTTTATCTTATCACATTTTATTGAATGGAGGAGGGAAAACTTTATTTATAGTTTCTCAGAGAATATCTTCTTCAGAGCACACAAACAAAAAAATAACTTATTATGTTTTATAGTGTAGAATATATAAATACAGAGCTGTTTGAAACATGTTGACACAATTAAATCGGGTTTTTGTTTGAGATAAATTAAGTTTTCATCCTGAACTTTTCGTATTTTCAATAGAATGTTTTTATGACGTACACTGAAATAAACAATAAAAAACACAGAAAAAGTCGCTCACATTTAACAGATTTTATTATCAATATCATTAAAACTGTACGCGCCGTCTTTAGATCCTCCTCTTCCTTTTAATCACCTACTTTTGAAAAAAAAAAGCTAATATTATATCGGACTGACTAATATTAACATCATGTGCAATACAATTTTCACTACAGACTATCTTATGTTCATTATCATGTGCAATATATCTGTATATTACATCCTGGCATGTCATCTGATACTCTACTCACTTTACTCCTTAGACACTTTATTTTTTTAATATTGTTATATTTATATATATATATTATATGTTGTTACTGTGACCTATTTTTTTCACTGTTTTTCCTATATTAGCCTATAATTTGATTGTTTTTGTAATTGTTTTGGAGGGTTTGGAGCAATCTAGAACTAGAATTTTCTTCACGATTAATAAAGTTCTATCTCATCCTATCTTATCTTATCTTATCTTATCTTATCTTATCATATCTTATCTTATCATATCTTATCTTATCTTATCTTATTATACCTTATTAATATACATCATATTGTTTATTAAGTTAAAATAAAACACAAACTATGGAAAAAATAAAAAATAAAAAAACTGTAAAAACATTTTTCTGACAAAGACATTTATAAATGATAAAACTAAAAATAACATTATGACCATAAATGAGTTGAAATTGAAGTTAAAGTAAAAGTAAACATCAGTGACTGATACGTATGTTCATTATTAGCTAGTGTCAGATCATTTCATGTTGTGTGTAAGTTGTTTGTCTTGAGTTATTATTATTAAAAACTGCCTTATCTGAAAGACAAAGACACATTAAACGTACAGTGGCTCACTTATTTAAGAATATTGATTTCAAATACAATAAACGGTTTAGTGACAAAGTTAAATAATTGCAAATAACAGACAGTAAAACAACAAGAAGAGATTTTTAAAAAAAAACCATAATCTTACTCATTGTTTTTTCTGTTTCACTTGTTTCTATCTTTAAGCTGCTTTTATAAAATATTGAATGAGCTGTTTGTGATTTTTATTGAGACATCTGGAAAAAAACTAAAAATATGTTTGACCTTTTTATCCTCATCTTCTTATAAAATACTCAAATAGGTGAAAAAATATTTTACTAAATTGTAAAATTGTTAAATGTCTGTTTAAACAAAGACTGAAATTTACTTATTGATTTATCCTTTTTTTCTTCACTTATTTTTCATTTAACTATTTTCTAATAATGAAAATGACATATAAAACCAGTAACTAACTTTTTTATAATAAATTACTTGAACTTATTATCTGTGTAATAAAAACGGCATCACTGCTTGATTTCGAAAAAGTTTTATTTCGTTTTTGTCTTCGTCTGGATCTGATTAATCTCTTTAATCCTGTAAATGTCTCAACGTCTCAAGTGTCATTAATGTCTAATGAGACTTTAATTAGTACTTTCTTGTTGTTAATTAAATTAATGAATCACATATGTACTGTGTTTGTAACCTTTACTTCATCCTGATGGAGAAAGAAACAAAGAAACACTAATAATTGTAATGTTTTTGTATATTGTTTTCAATAGCAGTTTGATTTTAAAATGACAATTTTGTCCGAACTATTAAATATTACATATGCAAACCTTTACTTACCTTACATTTTTTTCTTCATAATAGTATCATTATGTGAACTAATGTCAGTATTCACACAGTAGAGTTTTCTTATTATGTTAATAAAATAAATTAAGAAAAAAATGTGTGTTAATAAAGTAAAACTCAGTAATAACTGATATTTATGTAAAAATCACTGGAACAATACAAAGTTACTGATTTTGTTCAAGTATAGATTTATTAATATTTGTATCTATATTTTGAAATATCCACATGATGTGTGCTGTCAACTTAATGTTTAGCTGTGTTGTCAAGTTGATGTTTTAGTGTGTTGCAGGGCTGGACTGGGTCATTTTTGCCCATATATATAATAACCATATCACTCCACACTACACTACATGTCGGCTACATAAAACAGCCCTCATCCCAGGGAGTCAATCAAAACACACTGTGGAAAAAAAACCTGTTGTTTTTACAGTAAAAAACGGCAGCTGTGGTTGCCAGAACTTTACCGTAATAAATACGGTAGAACTTTTTTAAAGATAGGCAAAAAGAAATTGGCACTGTTGATTTCACGTTTAAGATTGCCATTTTGCTCCATTTTTTACCGTATAAATAAAAAGTTTTTCCATCAAAAGAAACGCTGTTCTGCCATATAATTGACGAGGAAATACTTTGTAAATGCTGCATAAATATTACAGTATATTTATGTTAGAGATATGGTGTTTAGTACATTTAACAGTTAGGAAAAAGGTTTTTTTTTTTTTTTAGATAAATGCAAAAATGATAGATTGTATATATATTACAGTATATTTTTGTTACAAACACAGTGTCAGTGTATTTTACAGTGGAGTAAAATGTAAAAATGTAAAAAATATTGTTTTGGCTGGTATATATATTTACAGTGTTTCATTGTTAGTGAAACTGAATTAACCCATTTATCATTTTACGGTCTTTTACTGTCATGGTTTAGCAGTTTTTCACCATAAAATCTACAGACATTTTTAACAGTGCACAGGAAGTCAGGATGAAAAACTTTCACTATTTAATATAAATGCAATAACATGAAGCACAACAAAGAAAGCCCATAGGCCTGCAGGAAAATATGAAAGAACACACATTAACAGTATATTGGAAACTCCATTGCTCACTGTAGAGCATATTCTACTAATGTCCAGGGAACAATTGTTAACATATCCAAAAAGACCCTTTAGGTGCGCAAATTACCCTGCAGAAACAGAAATCTTCTTCTAGCACATTAAGCATTAACATTCCCACACTAATATCATAACCTTCACATCTAACTGCTAGTCTGTTTATCACCTCCAAATCTATCAATAACTGATCAACTGACACTTATAAGCTTCTCAACACTTACAGGACCAACCGACATGCAGTTATGACAAGGCGCTAGAGTGTTAAACTGCTAACAACAGCAAGCTAGCATGTTGCTGTGCCAGTCAATGAACTACAACCAATTAATCAATTAAGTTAAGCTGAGTCTGGGACTATTTTGGCTGTTTATTAATCCTTTTCATTCTGTCTGTGTATACCACTTAAAAAAATGTTTACCACGTCATGTTGGTATTTTTTTTTCAGCACAACCTCATCTGTATGACATGAAAGTTATTTTTTCACTTTGACTTACTGGATCAACAATTTGAACACAAAAAAAACACAGAAAAAAAACCATCAGATTTTTGAAAATTGTTTTCTTTTACTTACAAACCACAAACTTGCTTAATGAAGAATTTTAAATCTTGTAAATGTGGACACAGGTTGCACATAAGAGGTAAAATAAGGTTAACATCTGGTTTTGTATTTTTATGCTAAATGTATTTGACCTTATCGCCGGTTTTACTTAACCTTAATCATCAAACAAAAACTGACATGGAGTTTTAAGCCAGTAATTTAGAGGGAAATTGAGACACTGCTTGGTTTTTATGTTGTGATGTCATGAAGAAGTCATGTGAATTGATCATGTTGGTGTGATTGGTGACTCCAGAGGATTAAACTCCATTAAAAGTCCAGACGGACCAAACTTACTGTCATCAGTGCACACACATAGACTGTATAAAAATACACATAGTGGAGACAGAAACTTTCCTCTATTCCTGTGGTTTTGCCCCCTGGCTGCATGTGCACCCAGTACCGTTTGTACACAAGACAATCAATCAATCAATCAATCAATCATCGAACAACCTTTTTGTTAGACTCATTGGCCAATGGTCAAAAAACAGTTAGTGGGAGGGCCCCCTCCATCGGCTGTCAATCAATCAATCAGTCACAGCACAGACAAAATAAAAAAGAAACTCATAGGAGTCACTGGAAAATTATGTGAAAAACAAAGGACAAGCCCTCCAGACAAATGCTGCCAAATGCGTTAACTAATGTTTAGCAGCTGGACCTTACTGAGCATTTGTAGCAGAAGTGGCTGCACCAACAGCAGGTGATGATGGAGGAGTTAGCCTTTAGGGAATTAGGAGAGCGAGGCGGAGAGATGGCAGCATTCAGCAACATGTAAGAAGCGATAAATGGTTCTCTGCCTGGGTCAAATATCATAAAGTCAGGTTAATAACTCTATTTTGTTAGCTTGATAACTTTTTGAACACAGTATGTGAAGTCTGCTACATCATCAATGTGTTGTGTATAGACGGACAGCAGAAGGGCCCAAAGACACCTCGGCCCACTCCCTACTGTTTTATTAGCCACCGGGCAATCAATCAACCAAAATATAAATAAAAAATGAATATATATATATCATCTGCCTTAAAGGCCTGCTGGCCCACTGGGCATTTGTCTTCAAGTTCGAGTTCAAGTAATTTGTTCATGTCTTAGTCTGTCATCAAGTTAATGTTTAAGTCTTTCATCAAGTCAATGTTTAAGTGAGTCGTCAACTTAATGTTTTATTGTGTCATCAAGTTAATGTTTTAGTATGTTGTTCTCAGTAGTTCAAAGACGTGCTCATCGAAATTCTTCCAGATATATCCAAAATCTTAAAAAAGAAAAGTTTTTGAAACCAACATGATGGATTTGTTATTTAGAGACGTGAGTATGAACGAGCTGACGGAGATCTCCTCACACGCCTTCAGGAGCCTCCACCTGCTCCACGAGCTGTGAGTAACACTAATATCTTCTCATTATTCTTTTTTTATTCATAAACTAAAATATGTTTTTAAAAAAACACACACACAAAGATGTTTTAACTCCAAACTCTGAAGCTTTGAAGTGCAGAGTGATAGTTTACTTTTAGTTTCCAGTGCTTTCATTCTGATGTTTTTATGTTTAGATTGAAAATATATATATATATATTTTTTTTAGATAAAGTTTTTTTTTTTAAGGATCTCTAATTTAAACTCTATTTCTCTAAATCTGTTTCTGCTTTATAGATTAAAATTTACAGATTATTAGGTTGACTTCAGACTCACGGGGTGAGTGTCAGAGAGAAACAAACCAGTTTTACATATTATGAAGGTAAATGTTTAAAAAAAATCAAAGATAATAAGGACTTAATGTGAAGAACAAAAATCTGAACTGTTACTATAACTTCAAAATAAATGTGTTCTGAATGCGAAGTCACAGAAAAAAACTAACAGATTTTACTTACATTTACTCTTTACAAACAGCTCAGTGAATACAGCCTCTCTAATCAAAGCAGCTCTGACTCCAAAACAACCAACTCTGTAACATGCACAGCACATAAATCAGTTGTTTCACTTTGAATGATGTTGCAGTGATGAGTTTTGGGATGACATTATAATTATGTGAATGTTTCCTCCAACTAGATTTAAAAAAAAAAAAACCTCAGTCAGTAACTTTAACTTTATACTTTTACTCCACTATATAATAAATATAAATACTTTTTACTGCACTACATTTATCTGACAGTTTAAGTTAATTTACAGATTAGATTCTGATATCTAAATATAATCAATAATAAATTATGATATTTATTATTAAAGATAACAATTATCATTGATAATATAAAGTCATTCAAATTATTCTGCAGAATGAGTATTTTTAGGATGCAGTTTTGGTAATTTTACTGCAGTAAAACCAGTGGTGGAAGAAGTATTCAGATCTTACTTAAGTAAAAGTACTAATGTACGCAATAATGTGCTGCCCACTGCTACTTGTGTATAAAAAGGGGGATAATTAAAATAATAAATCTGAATCTTAAATCCTACTACCACACTGTGAAATTACTCCACTAAAAGTAAAAGTCCTGCATTCAAAACTTACTGAAGTAAAAGTACAAAAGTAAAAGTACTCATTATACTGAATAGACCCACTCAGATTGCTTTATGTATTCTAATTATATTATTAAATTATTTGTATTGATGCATTTATGTAAGCATCATTTTCATTTTTAATTAAAAACAAAAACATCTTATCACTTTCAATTATGACTTTCATGTCAAAAATAACTAAAGCTGTCAGCTAAATGTAGTGGATAAAAAGTACAATATTTACCTTAAAATTAGTGGAGTAGAAGCATGAAGTTACATAAAACTCAGAAAACTTCCTCTGATGAAACTATTAATTGTGTTTCATGCTTTCAGCCGTCTGGCAGGAAACAGTTTGAAGAAGATTTCTAAACACGTTTTCAGACGACTCGTCAGGCTAAAGCTGCTGTATGTACATAAACACACATGTACACACATATACTGTTTATAGACTACAAATACACCAATTTATGTAAATAGTATCTATTTTAACTTTTCGAAATCTTTCTGAATTAAGATAGAATAATAAAATCAAAATGTTTCAAGGCGCTCCAATAATAAAAATGAATAACCCTTTAAATTAATTTTATATGTATTAAGAACAGCAGCATGTTTGTTTGTCCTTATAAATAAATAAACAACATCAATGAAGTGTTTTTATGATTCTCAATGATTCTGTAAAAGAACAAGAAACTTTCATGATCCAAAAAGTAAATATACATTTTTTATATAAAAAAAAGAATAAATACATATACACTTACATTGATATGATGTAAAATTGGATGTATAAAAATAAATTGACAGTAAGGTTAAAAAGATTGAAAAATATCTTGTGATAAAGAGAAAGGGTCTTGTTAAAAAAATAAACCAGTTTAACAAACGATTTTATAATGTGCTGAGGAGAAAAGTTAAAATCATCATTCAAGGTTTTGTCTTTTTGTTTATAAATAAAGAGTTTAGTAAACAATTAGTTATATTGAAATAAAATCTTAAAAAAGCGCATTGTTTTTTAGAAGAAAAGCAAAAGTTTGTTTGTTTTATTCTATTGTAAGAAAACTCTCAAATGAAATTATTATTAACTGATATAATTTGACCACATTATTAATAAGGATTTGAATACTGAATTTAGAAATAAATGTCAAACTTTCTCATAATAGTTTTAATTTACAAAAATCATTTAGATTTTATAAAAAAAAAACAGTTCAGTGTCATGGCTTTACTGGAAACATCTGAAATTCCTGTATGTATACCCAAATGTAATATATATATATATATTTATATATATATATATATATATAAATTTGATAATTGTCTGGTCACACAGAACTCTTCAGAACAACCATCTGAAGCAGGTTCCCTTTGAAGCACTGCAGAACCTCAGGAACCTGCGTTCTCTGTGAGTCCAAATCTCTCTTTTTCACTCACACACACACACACACACACACACACACACACACACACACACACACAGACACACACACACACACAAACACAAATAATAATAAATAAAATAACTAACTAAACAACAGATGTGATTTGAATCTCTTAAATTGCTCTTAATTTTCTGTTAAAATCGGAAAAAAATGATTCAGAATGTTCTAAAAGATGCAATAATCAAATAGTCTTTTATATGTGTATATTATAAAATAATCTAATATATAAATGAATAGTTTATCTACATAAACAGATATCTTTGTTTTGATTTATTTTCCAAAATCATGTTGTTTTTTAGAATCAGTCAAATTGTTGTTGGTTTGAAATTTAAATTTTCTTTAGTGTGTTTTTTAGTGTGTTTTCTTGTGTTGGATGAGTAATTAGTGGTCTTTTTGATGAGGTGGTCTTGAGTCTCGAGCACTCAGAACTCAGAACTGTCTAGATAAGCCCTTTCATAGAACCGTTTCATGCCGCGGTATTTACGGCTCTGTAACGTCTCGCCTGCACTATGAAATCACAAGAAGCGGGATGCCAGGATCAAGTGATCCCACTAATTTTCCACCTCCAGAGGTAGTCACAGAGGTGGAAAATTTTCGGGACTGTTGGGAGCGGGACCACTATGAATCGGCCGTCCCGTCAAGGCGGAATATTTGATGTTGCGAGTGACGTTAAACACGCACCTCCCTCTTGGTCCGACAGTCATCGAATCACTGTTCAGCAGCTGCACAACAACTGCGGCCACCGTCGCTAACTGTGCACAGCATTCTCCACTTATTGTAAACAAACTGGCATCGCTAACTGTGCACAGAGTGTCCGGTGCTTGTTGTAAACAAACTGGCATCGCTAACTGAACACATACTGCTGCAGTACATACACACTGTACTGCTACAGAGCTAACTGTGCAGCCTATTAGCACTGTGCTACTGTGCAGCACTGCTGCTGCTCTGTTTCACGTCACTATCGTCTCCTGCCACCTCGTTCCATGACGCCGGACTGCACCATGAAAGTGCACAAATATCAGGCCCTCGCGGGATCACTATGAACGAACGCCCTAAGGTGAAAAGCCGGCACAGATCTCTCCAGCAATATAGCGGGACATTTGCAGGACCGCACTATGAAAGGGCCTAATGGCTTCCTGAAAGAAGATTTAAAGTAGGAAAGTTCTAATACAGAATACGTTGTTTGGTTCTGAGCGTCTCATGTTGCCGCGGCGTGAAATAACGCATGAAAAGCAGAAAGTTCGCAGTAAAAACATGTGAAGTGACTGAAGAAGCTGGCTTGTAAATTCTCCACCATGTTGTGAAAGCAGCGAGGAGCTCCAGACGCTTTAATAACCGACAGTTAACAGTGTACAGTTAACACCTCGCTCCTGTTCACAAGTGCCAACTTCGCCTCCACACTTCACACGGAGCGGGGGAGGGGGAGTTGGAGGGGAGGAGGGGGGTGGGGGTGGGGGAGGAGGAGGTGAAGGAGGAGGTGGGTGTCAGCACGCTGCCAGCTGCCAGTTTGTGGTCGCTCCTCAAGTCTTTGTCCATAAATGACAACCAGGCCGCTGAAGAATGTGAAGACCTCCCTGATCGACTCACAACAACCTTATCCTGAGTTAACTTCACACTGTCAACAACAACAACATTTAATATTCATCTCATTTAAACCGAGTTCACATCAACAACAACAAAGGTAAATTCTTTTAAATTCATATTCAAATGATATTGAGTACAGAACACTGTTCACACAGTCTTCACAACAACAATAACGATTAAACAATTTAAATTCCTGTTGAATTTATCATGGTGATAGGCCCCGGTGCAAATATTTTTTTTGTGCCCCATAAACCCCCCTTAACACAAGCACATGCACGCACACACACACTTGGACACACACACAAACAAACACACACACACACACACACACACCACAGCTACTCGAGAGAACTGCTATTGTCACCATCAGGGGTTAAAGTGGCCAGAACACTCAGGAACTGCATTCCGGCAACTAAGATAAATAAATAAATGAAAAGATTCTTTAATATCAACGGTCGCGCAATGCTTTTTTAAATTATTCTTCCTTCCTGGGCCCCTGACGGCGTCTGGGCCCCACTGCAGCTGCAGCCTTTTGCGCCGTCGATATTTACGGCACTGGTGTCTGCACAATAAAATAACAGTCATGTTTCGCTTTAAATTCAAATTATCAATGGGGAAATAAAAGAAAATTTAGAAACAGCTAAAAAATAAAAATGCAGATTGAATCACTTGAAGTGATATAAATATTAAAACTATGATACAATAATAATAATATTAAAAATAAACTATTTTTAAAGTAGAAAATGCCTCATAGTGCTTCGTGTAAAAAACAAATAATCACTTTACAAAAAAACAAACAAATCAAGAAAAATACTAAACAGCACCAGTGTAAAAAAGACATAAAAAATGTATATATTGCAGCTTCAAAAGCATCATTACGAGTGTTTTAAATAAATTGTTATCTCTTTGCAGGCGTCTGGACGCTAACTTCCTGTCCCACGTGCCGGCGTCCTCCTTCAGAGGACTGCGTTCTCTGCGCCACCTGTGGCTCGACGATAACGTGCTGACCGCCGTTCCTGTTCGGGCCCTCAGGGACCTGACGGAGCTGCAGGCGCTGACGCTCGCCGTCAACAAGATTAGCCGCGTCCCAGACGGAGCGTTCAGCTCGCTCACACAGCTGCTCGTGCTGTAAGTCACTTATTATTATTACAAATATTATTATGACTATCCTGATTATTATTATTAATAACAATTTTATAAATATTATTATTATGAGTTTACTGATTATTATTATTAATATTATTATGATTCTACTGATGATTATTATTAATAGTATTATTATTATTATTGTTGTTGTTATTTTAGTATTAATATAATACTTATTTTGACTATTATTATTCATAGATTTAGATTTAAATAAAATTATTTTTATAAATAATAATATTAATATGTCTTTATCCAGATCTGCTGTTTGTATGCAGGCTTATTCACATGAATTAACACCTTTTTTTGATCGATGAATTGTTTTGTTTCACAGAAACGACATTTAGTTGTTGTTGTTTTTTGTCTGAGTTGTTTTCAAGAAAAATGATCAGAGGATTTACATAATTAATCATTCTTTTAAAAACTTAAAAAACCTAATACAAATGAAAGATGAATTGAAAGGCTAAAACAGACTGAATGAAGATCAAAATAACCGACAGGAGAGCACCCCTACAGGAGGTAAACAGAACTGATCACATGGTTCCATTGAGGATCAAAGAGAAATGAAAAATGCAATATTTTACATCATTTTCTTAAATGCAAACTGATTTTTGAACATTTGCAAAAAAAAATTGTGTCAACAATACAAGATGTTAGAATATTTTTAAAAACTAACTGTACTGCAGTACTTGTTTGCAGTAATATTTGTTCATAAGTATTTTTACTTTGTTTACTATTGTCCTGTTTTATATATATATATATTTTTTAAGACATCTCCATGACAACCGCATCCACTCTTTGGGCCGGAGGAGTTTTGACGGACTGTACAACCTGGAGACACTGTAAGTTCATCTTAAATACACTCACTATAATAATACTATTATTATTATTATTATTATTATTTATAATAATCATCATCATCATCATCATCATCATCATAATACAAACTAATTCAAACTAACTTTTCTTTTTGATTTAAACAATTTGTTTGTTTTAAATTAAAGACTGTACTTTAATAAATAATGAATAAGACAAATTCAGATCAGAAAAATAACTTTTCCCTTTGTCATTTTACACATTCATTCTTGAAATAT
Source organism: Centropristis striata (assembly GCF_030273125.1). Taxonomy (NCBI): domain Eukaryota; kingdom Metazoa; phylum Chordata; class Actinopteri; order Perciformes; family Serranidae; genus Centropristis; species Centropristis striata. The sequence continues at coordinate 32,305,293 of NC_081522.1, forward strand.
TAAATCTTATTTTGGGGTTTGGAGCCAAAGGCAAACAAAGTAAATAAAAACGGAATTATTTTATTTAAATGAATAATAAACAGCATTTAAGGACCAAACATTAAGACTTTTTCAACTTTTTGAGACATTAGTTAATGTGTGTTCATTTTCAACGTATAAAAAGTGACAAAAACATCTTAAACTTTAAGGAGTCGAGTCAGATCATTATTTAAATGGATTCGTTTCTGTGTTTTTGTTAATTTGATAATAAAATTAAAATACTTCAGTATACATTTAAAGTGGAATAAAAGTGATATTTGAGTGTTTCTGAGAATCGTTGTCTTTAATCCTTTAATGGAGCCACCAGAAGAGTTCAGACAAGCTCACAGTGTGTGGTCGCAATTACCTCCTCTACTGCATGTGCTCAGTCAGCCTGCTCCTCTTACGCTCCTGTCCTTCTTTAAACACAAAGAAAATGTGAAATCTGATCATTCTGATTATTCCAACATCACACAAATGCAGCGTAGATTCAACATTAACGAAATTATGATTTACAATGATCCATTTCTGATCTGATTCCTTTTAAACTTATTTAGTACACTCATAATTGATGTTTTTCCACTGACAAACTGAATACTATTAATTAAATGATCTCCATTATATATGTCATATACCACTTATGCTATACTGTTTATATATCTGCATATATTTAAATATATTTATTCATTGATGTTCATACTACTACATGCAACAACCTGTTTTAACTTATTTAACATGCTAAAATATATTTTCTCCAATGTGCAAAACAAACAAACACACACAAAAAAAATTAATAATAAATGCCAAATAACAGAAATGTATGTATAGAATGTAAAGAATGTATGTATGTGTCTTGTTTTTTATATTCTTATTCTGTTTTCTATATTTATGTTTCTGTATGTTGAGCTGCTGTGACGACTAAATTTCCCCACTGGGGGATAAATAAAGTCTGATTTTATCCTATCTTATCACATTATTATTATTATTATCATTATTATTATTATTATTATTAATAATAATAATAATAATAATACAATAATAAAATAGAATAGAAAAACAGCAGAAATACACCTTTAAATTGTTAAAAGTAAAATTTTAAATCATTATATATATATATATATATATATATATATATATATATTATTTGTACATTATCAAATACAATAAAATAATTTTTATTAAAGTTGATCAGATGTATCTAGAAATGAACACAACAAGAATAACTGTTTTTTAATAAATGATATAAAATGCATAAATTAATTAATAATGTGGTAACATTAGTGTTAAAATAAATATAACTGTAATATCATTGTAAAACAAAATAACATATTTTCAGAAACAACATTTTTTGGAACAAAATCTAAAGTTTATTAGTGATGTTGAAGTTTTAAAATGTTGTAACATCACTAATGTGACTGATGTCTCATTTTAATCATATTTAAGTGATACAGGAAATTATCAGACAGATGATGGTTTAATAAATTAGAATATAAAAAACACAATTTTAATAATTAAATTCAGGACTTTTAGAATTTTTTTAATGTCTGATGGATCTGAACAAGGCTTTTAAAAGACAAGTGTATGACGGTGTGTGTGTGTGTGTGTGTGTGTGTGTGTGTGTGTGTGTGTGAAATCATCTGGCTGACATTTATCTAGATTGGTCTGTAACTGCGTAGATCTGTATGAGATAGATCCGCCTGCGGTCGCTTTGTTTCTCTGCAGACGAACGAACGAACAGACACACACACACACACACACACACACACACACACACACACACACACACACACACACACACACACACACACACACACACAGAGTCTTTTTATTTAATCAAAGCCTTGGAGGTCTCTGTAAAATGACTTCCTGTAAATCTTCCGTTATCAAAAGTTCCATTTTATATTTAACCGCTTTGGTGAAAAAAACACTTTAAACAAAAAGTAAAATTACTTTAACTCTAAAAATCTGTACGAAGAAGGTTAATTTTTAATAAATCTGCAGTTAATAATAATAATAAAAATAATAATAATACATTCTTATTATAGAGCGCTTTACATGGTACTTAAAGTACCAATGCAGTTACAAATAAAAACAAACTATTAAAATCAACAGCATTGGTAATACATTAAAAGCAGTTCAGAAGAGGTGAGTACATTTTTGGAAGTTGGGTGGATGTGAGCAGTTTCTGATGTTTTTAGGGAGAGAGCTTCCCAGGTTCAGCTTACGGACTTTTTTTTACACCTGTGACCACATCACATCAGAATTACTGCAGAACTAATCACTTCAGGATGATGGATGCAGCTGGGTGGGCTCAGACAGACAGACAGACAGACAGACAGACAAACAGACAGACACACACACACACACACACACACAATTTACAACCCTGCAAAATTGGAATAATGTTTGATGGAATGTGGTTGACAATGGTTTTTGTTGTTCTTGTTTTTAAATACACATTTTGTTGACACTGTTTCTTCCTTTTGTTTTATTATGTAAAGTGTCTATGGGTAGCATTTAAAGTACTATAAAAACAAAGTGTATTATTATTATTATTATTAGTAGTAGTAGTAGTATTTTAAGAACACTGGCCATGTCTATTATTGGTACTGATTATTGATTAATATTGACATTCATTTATGATTGCTGATGTGTGTCTGCAGAGATCTAAGCTTCAACTGGATCAACAGTTTCTCTGGAGCCATCAAACACCTGAACAACCTGAGAGAGCTGTGAGGACACACACACACACACACACACACACACACACACACACACACACACACACACACACACACAGAGTAAGTGAGAGAGAGAAGAGAGAGATATTAACCCTCCGAAACATTTTAATTATATATATTTTGCTCTGCAGGAATCTTCAGAACAACAACATCTCTGTCGTCCCTGCAGACGCGTTCTCTGGGAATCCGTCCATCAGCACCATGTGGGGACCTTTCATAAAAACCTTCAGCTGTAAAACCATTAATAATAACAATAATAATAATAATTTGCACCTTGTTCTCACTAAAAAGTAATGTAATGTAAACTTTTATGTTTTCAACAGAAACCTAAAGAACAATCCTGTTCACTCTGTGGGACACTCGTCTCTACAGCTGCTGCCCGACCCCCAAACTATGTACGTATCCACGGTCCTCATTATACACACTAAACCTGTGATAATACACACCGTACCTGTATTTTCCCACGGTCCTCATTATATACAGTAGACCTGTGTACACAGATACATTTGAACGAAAATGGAGTCATTTTATTAATTGTTTTGTTTTTTAAAATAATTTTAAATGTGAATGTCGGACAGCTAAAAAACAAATAAAACTGTGTAAAACTGTGTTCCTGTGTGTGTGTGTGTGTGTGTGTGTGTCAGGTTTTTGAGTGGACAAGGTCTCACAGGTTCAGTTGACTTTACGGGGACCAACAGACTGGAAACTCTGTAAGTTTATTGGGTCCTTTGAGGTTTCAAAAATAAAAATAAATTAATTAGTAAAATTAATTATTTATAATTAAATGATAATATGTAAAATTATTTATAATTAAATTATATTATTATAATTTAAATAAATAAATAAAATAAGAAAATGAAATTTGAAGTCTGATTGGTTGTGTTGTGTTTTCTTGACAGGAAGTCAGATCAGCTGTTCACCTTCACCTTCATGGTTCACCACCGTGAAGATGGCAGCAGCAAGAGAACCGCTGTCATGGCAACGTGTTCCCTGGGTGTTCCAGGTGTGACACATCAACACGCAACAATAAAAACACCACAGAAGAAGAAGCTTTTTTAGACCAAACAGAAATCAGAAACATTAATGAATAATGTATCATATTATTCTATTAATACATAATTTATAATATTATTCGATTAATATATAAATAATATATTCTCATAGTATATTATACATAATTTCTTACATCATTCTATTAGAAATGATTTATTATATTAATCTATTATATTATAGATGTATTATGTGTTCATCAGCTGGAGCTCATTTAATGATTTATTATTATCAGTAATAACTCCAGTATTTATCGTATTTAGGATGAAGTGACTAAAGCTGATAAACGCAGTAAAAAGTCTAAAAAATATTTACAATATTTGGAAGAATAAATAAAGATTTTGATTTAAATAACAAGGAAACAAGAAGACTATTATATAATTTATATTTGTTTAATAATATTTAATATATGAAAACATATGTATTAAATGATATTGAATATACATAATTATACAAAAACATTTCATATATTTGAATTTAATAGAATAAATATGTAATATTTTTAAATATATTAACAAATATTAATTAATTTGTATTTGATATACATTTATAATTATACTATAAATATTTCATATATTTTTATTTAATATAATAAATATTTAATATTTACATTTCTGACCTGTCCCCAGCCGCAGGTCCGTCCACATCCTGTCAGGACTCGCTGCCTCTCTGGCTGCTTCACATCATCTTCATCGTCTCCGTCACCTTCAACCTGCTCCTCCTTCTCCTTCTGCTGCTCCCCTCAGCTGCTCCTCTTCCTCTCCTCTGGCTCCATCTTCATCAGGGCAGACGGTCTCTGTTGGTCCAGTAGGGACTCTGATCCAGGACCTCCTGTCCTCTGAGGTATCTTCCTCCTGCTCCTCCTGCTCCTCCTTCTCGGTCTGTGACATCGAGGATGAAGAAGTGAAACAAACATCTGCTGATTGAACTTCAGGTCACAGGACCTCATTACACAGTTTTTAAAGATGATTTTTCTCCTCAAACATCAAGTTTTTATTGAAAAGAATAAATTTTACATTTTTGTGACAGACTGTATAAAGTGTGAATAATGTTAACTGTAGGTTTTAATATAACACATATGCCACGCTCATACCTACTGGGACAAAGACACGGAGGACTGATAATGCAAAACCAGACAAATATACTGAGGAATAAAGAGAAAGGTAGCAGAGGGGAACAAGAGGATATGGAAAAGACCCAAGAGGCACTCACAGCTTCCACATAAGGGCTGTTTCCACTACCGGGCAATACGCGGAATGAGGCGGGTCTCACTCACCGAAACCTAATTTGAATACGAGCCGTCCGGAGCCGGCTTTTGTTTAAACTTTTTCCGTCCCTGTCGAAGAGCTGGGTCTTTTTTCTCCCCTGAAAAAAGCCCGGTTACTGATTAGATAGATCGCTAAGCAGAATGTGACGTAGTACTCTACGCCACAACAACACACGCCATTTGTAAAAGCCAGCAAAGCAGTGTTGCTAACTTAGCAACTTTATTGCCATAATTAGCAACTTAGCTCTCTTAATGAGCAGCGGGGCTGCAGCTTTTTAAGAGGAGTAAGAACAAGTGGAAGAGGCACATTCCTCCTGCAGCAGTCTCTCCCAGCTGCAGTCACAGCGCCGGAGGGGATGTTAACCCCTTAGCATCCAGTCTGCAAATTGCTAATATGCTAACAGTTAGCTCTGTAGCAGTACAGTGTGTATGTGCTGCTGCTGCAGGAGGTGTTCAGTTAGCGATCTCTGTTTGTTTACAACAAGCACCGGACACTATATGCACAGTTGGCGATGCCGGTTAATTCACGATCACTATGTTTATGATCAGTGGAGAAGCTGTGCTGAATTAGCCATGCTGCTTTCTTTATGATCAGCTGCTGACTTTGTGCACAGTTAGCGACAGCGGCCACAGTTGCGTCTCCCGTGTTAAATCCATTGCGACGATCGAAAACCATACGTCACCTCCAGAGTCTCTTAAATCCCTCTGGGGGCCTTTTTGTAGTGGAGACATGCAGAGTGAGCGGACTTTTGAGAGAGTGTGCCTGAGACTTTCCCGGTAGCCACTCTTCCCCCTAAAGGAAACACGGCTGTAGGGACAGAGAGAGCACCAGAAAGAAACCTGTGATGACTAATTAACAGCTGGAGACAGCAACAGATCAACAAGCTGAAACTGACACAAACCACACATACAGGTGCATCTCAATAAATTAGAAGGTCATAGATGTATTTATGACATAAATGAATTCAAAAAGTGGCAATAACACATTATATGGATCCATTACACAGAATGAAACATTTCATGTCTTAATTTCTTTCTTTTTTTCAAATTACAATGATTATGGCTTACATTTAATGAAGACCTAAAATTCAATGTCTCAAAAAATTTTGAATATTACAAAAGACCAATTTTAAAAAGTATGTTTAATATGGAAAGGTTGACCTCTGAAAAGTATGCTCTCAATACTTGGTTGGGGCTATTTTAACTTGAACTACTGGACATGGACTTTTCCATGATATTCTGATGTATTGAGATGTACCTGTACATACATAGTGGGAGGATAAAACATTGAGGTTTAATAGTTAAAAAAACTAAAACAATACGACGTGATGCATGTGCAAAGTTTTACAACTTTTTGAGTATGTTAAAGCCTCCAAAAAGCCAATTTATTTGAATAATGATAATAATAAACATCAATTCATCAATTCCAATAAAGTATAGCAGTCAGTGCTTGGGTCCTGATAAAAACACACAACACATCAGTGAGTCTGATTTACAGGTTACCAAGGAAACCAGCTGTAAACAAACATTATTTATAAACTCACAGCCTGTCATCAGTCATCATTAATGTAAAAAAAAAACAATCTAAAAATACATCAGATCCTTTCTGGAGTCTATCTCTGACCGAGTCCACGTTTATCTTTACAGTCATGGAAAAAATTATAAGACCAGACCACCCTTGTTTTCTTCAATTAATTGTTCATTTTAATGCCCCTTTTCCATGGTTTTCTTGATAATAACCAAAATCATTATCAAGAAAACCATGGAAAATGGCTAGATATCAGCTCTTAAATTAAACTCTTATGAGCTATTTTTGTTGTTATCATTATATTTGTCCAAACAAATTAGTCATACCAGGCATTAAAATGAACACGAAGTTGAAGAAAACAAAGGTGGTCTAATTTTTTTTTTCATGACTGTAGTTACAATTGAACTGTATATTAATGAATTAACTTCAGTTTGTTCATAGCTTCTGTCACTTCTTCATGATAAAAACAGACACCAAGGGGGGTATTACATCAAGGCGGAAATGCATTACTGTGGCTTAGTAGTACTTTAATCATCTAAACTATGACCTTCTGCTGTGGTAAAATGTGTACTTACATCCTTTTCTAGTTTATCTCCAACTTAATTTATTTCCTGTTTAGCTTTTTATACACCATATCAAGTTTTTGGTTTTCAATTCCCATTAGCAGATGACGCTCTTAGAAAGCAAAAGTAGAAAGAACTGCATATTTTTTGTTGTTTTGTTAAACCACAGAGAGGTTCCTGGTAAGGACAAGCAGTACACAAAAGCTTGAATGAGTGAAATTGCTCCATAGCTTGTTAATAAATATTTAGTTTAATTATCAAAATAAATAGAGGGTAAACACTTTGAGCATGTTTTCTGACAGATTTTCTGTTTCGGTAAAGTAAACTGAATATATATATAATATATATATATATATATATATTCTATATAACTGGTGGTTAGATATCTGAAGACATTTTTAAAGACAACAGGACATGTCTCTTTGCTGGGACCTTAATCGTTCATTTTCCCCTCTACTTTCTGTCTCAGCAAACATGTATGAAATATATATATGAGTTTTAAACTGGTGGTTGATTTGATGTTTATTTCTACTTTTAGAGAACATTTTATAGAGTGTAGATGAATCCATGAGGTGAATAAATAATGAACACATGAATCAATAAAAACTCGAGACATTTTGATTTTCTGGTTATAAAATAATTTAATAACATTGAAAAGATGAACATATAAAAAACAGCCGTCTCCTCTGTGATACTCTTTAATCATCATGTGACAAAAAGAAAAACATGGTGCATCAGTCTGTGTCTCTGTGAGTCTCTCACACCAATGGAGAAGAAGAGGAAGTAGCTTTGTTTTTGTTTGATCACTATCAAAATAAAAGTCTTGTTTCCTCAGGAGACAAAGAAAAGACAACGTGCAGATGTTGCAGCATCACTACAGGAAAAAGGCATCCTTCAAGACACACATGGGGGTCAAACAGAACAGTGACACCCCCCACCCCCCGCTGACCCCCCCTCAGGTAAAACCAAACCAAAAAGGGAGGAAATTAACTCAAATGAAAAGTGAGGCATGAATCAGAAATACAAACGGTGTCACTCAGCAGCTCCATACTTACGTACATGACGGACTTAAGACGCTCCAGTCACAGGGGACACCGGAGGAGGGACGGGGGGGGGGACGTCTGTCTTACCTCGTCTGATCTGAACCACCTATCTGTTTATTATTGTGTTTGAGTCTGTCCTGCAGCTGATTGGCTGTGAGCGTCACTCATCTTCTGATGGAGACTCACTCCCACCTGCTGACACCTGTCCAGCAGCCTCCTCAGTCTGTCTGATCTACCTGCTCCTCCTCCTCCTCCTCCTCCTCCACCTCCTCCTGCAGCTTCAAACAGCAGGCGCTGCAGCACAGAGACACGGGGGACAGAGAAGACAGAGGGGGGAGAGAGGATGTGAGGACAGGGGAGGCAGCAGGTGAACATGCATGAATATGTCATTTCCTGCGACTCAGCTGGAGACAGTTTAAAGCTGAAGTTTAAAGCTGAAGAGTAAATCTGAAGAGTAAAGCTGAAGAATAAAGATGAAGTCTACAAATGAAGTCTAAAGCTGAAGAGTAAAGATGAAGTCTAAAGGTGAATTCTAAAGCTGAAGTCTAAAGCTGAAGAGTAAATCTGAAGAGTAAAGATGAAGTCTACAGATGAAGTCTAAAGCTGAAGAGGAAAGCTGAAGTCTAAAGCTTAAGTTTGAAGCTAAAGAGTAAAGTAAAGAGTAAAGCTGAAGTCTAAAGATAAAGTCTAAAGATGAAGTCTAGAGCTGAAGAGTAAAGCTGAAGTCCAAAGATAAAGTTTAAAGCTGAAAAGTAAAGCTGAAGTCTAAAGATGAAGTTTGAAGCTGGAAAGTAAAGCTGAGACACAGGAAGTGACGGAGTGCAAACAGGTCAGGGACAGTCTGTTTGTGTGTGTGTGTGTGTGTGTGTGTGTGTGTGTGTGTGTGTGTGTGTGTGTGTGTGTGTGTTAAGTGAAGGGGGTAAATTACATGTTTCCAAAGGGCAGCACACAGTGGAAGGTTGTTTAGAGCCTGTTGATACAGAAGTCGAACCTGCAACAGAAATAAAGTGACATAAAAGAGAAAGACACACGACACGCCGGAGCATCGAGTCGTTCACAGAAAGAAAAACAAGTCGGAGGTTTTTGTCGAGTTTGAGAAAAACAAACAAAACAAACTGTCTAAACGTCCACACTTTATATAAAGCCTGCAGGGAAGAAACAAGATTCAGTCACATGATCACCAGCAGACCAAAGTCCATTCACTTTCTGATGCTTTTTACAGGAACAGGAAGCAGTCTGTGGCTCCTCCTCCATCACTGACTCACCTCAGATGGCGCCTTTAGCTCGCTCTCCACGGCTATCGCTCTGAGAGAAACAGCACAAACACGCCGTCAGCGTAACGACACCTTCATCTGTCAACACCTCAGGACGCTTTATTATTGTTTACAAACAGACTCATCTGGCTTCCTGTTCATCAGACAGACTCACATCTTCCAGTAGGCCAGACACCTCGGAGCGTGACCGCTCAGCATCCGCACCTGGAACCTCAGGTGTTCCATGTTCCCGTCCTGCCACTCCTGCTGCAGCAACCTGTGGAGCAACACAGCAACTCAGAGAAAACCAACAACAACAACTAACATAACAACAGTAGCAGACACATCAACAAAAACACGGCTGGATTCATCCTGCAGAGCAACACGGCAACTGAGAGAACAACTAACAGCAACAACAACAAAAGTGGATTCATCCTGGTGTGTGTGTGTGTGTGTGTGTGTACCTCAGGCCCAGCTCCGTGTTGTTGGGCATGGCGTATCTCAGTCTCTCCAGAACCAGTGCATGCTGTGACTGTGGCAGACAGCTCAGGTAAAGACTCACCACCTGAAGAGCCAATCGGGACAAAGCATCTTTAACAGGTGAACTGATGACAGACAGACAGAGGAAGAGACAGACAAAGAGACGGACAGATAGAGGAAGAGACAGACAGATAGAGGAAGAGACAGAGGAAGAGACAGACAGATAGAGGAAGAGACAGAGGAAGAGACAGACAGATAGAGGAAGAGACAGAGGAAGAGACAGACAGATAGAGGAAGACAGAGGAAGAGACAGACAGATAGAGGAAGAGACAGACAAAGAGGAAGAGACAGACAGACAAAGAGACAGAGGAAGGGACAGACAGACAAAGAGACAGAGGAAGGGACAGACAGAGAGACAGACGAAGTGACAGACAGACAGAGAGACAGACAGACAGACAGACAGACAGACAGACAGACAGAGTGTGTCTCACCTGGTTGTGGAAGCTGTAGCAGCTCCAGAACTCTGCTGGGTTAAAAGGAACCTCCAGTCGAGAAGGGACGGTGCTGAGACAGCGATGGACCAGATCTGAGAACAGTTTGGACTGCTGTCTGCTGCTGAAGACCAGGTAACTGAGGATAGAAGGGACAGAGACGCAGCTGATTAAACAGCAGGTAACTGAGGACAGACAGGACAGAGACAAGTGGACACTCACTCGATCCAGAGTTTGTGGAGCTCCTCCAGCTTCATGGCTGATCCCAGCGCTCTCTCGAAGGCGTCCACCGTGTCGTCCACAGAGCCGTGCAGCCATTGCCAGCGACTGCAACAACAAACAGTGATTCAATAATAATAATAATACAAATAGTTATTATTATCATTTAGTTTTACCCGATCTATATAAAATGTGGAAAAAAACAGTCATGGAGAGCTTTGGAGAACAGAAGCTGCAAAAATTCTAAATAAATGTTTCAACAGATTAATAAATGTCACTTATAGTACCAAAAGATTTTTTATTTATTTTCAATTTAAAGAGTGGTGAGCGTTGCAAGGCAGCAATACTTGTTGGACATTGTGTTTGTATTTCTTGCTTTTGTCAAAATGAAAATAAAATTAAGTGATAAAAAAAGCTCATAAAACTAGATTAACAGGAGAAACTTTGAGGTTGTGGTTTTCCTGTGAGGAGTCTAGAATAAAATCCTCCTTAAGATGTGGGATGATTGAATGATTAATAAATGAGTAAACAAGTAAGTAAATGAGTAAGTAAGTAAGTAAGTGAGTAAGTAAATGAGTAAGTAAGTAAGTAAGTAAGTGAGTGAGTAAGTAAGTAAGTGAGTAAGTAAGTGAGTAAGTAAGTAAATGAGTAAGTAAGTAAGTAAGTAAGTAAGTAAGTAAGTAAGTAAGTAAGTAAGTAAGTAAAGGCTGACCAATGTATGAGGTGCAGGTAGGGCGTCTGCTGGCTGAGCTGCTCCTGCAGCTCCCTGAGGATGGGTCCTCTGAGCAGCTCCACAGTAGGGAACCCAAGCACGTGTCTGCAGACAAAAACACACTGTAACTCATCTGAGGACTCCACATGGTGTTCGTCAGGTTCAGGTCAGTGAACGCACCGCAGGACATCCACCGGCTTCTTCTGACTCTGCTGCTCCTCCTCACACAGCGACAGGATGAAGCCTCGGAACAGCGGGGCGATGGCGCTCGTCTTGTCCTGTTAACGACAGTCACCATAAGTCACATCCTGTCACTCTGAGGCCGAGTTCAGAGTGTGTGACAGAACATCTGAGCTCACCTGAGCCATGAGGAAGGTGCACGAGTGGTAGAAGACCTCGGCGTTGTTGGGACACTCTGCCAGAGCGTGGAGCCACATGCTGACTGCCTGGTCGCCGTCCCCCCGCCTGATGTGGAGGTCGGCCAGAACGTCCCGCAGAACGCACGACTCAGGACAGGACGCCAGCAGAGACTCGCACAGAGACACGCCCTCATCAAACCTGCAGGGACACACCACAACAACAATACAGACAGTTAGAAAAACCTACTGACAGAAAGCATTGTTTATAAATATTATGAATAACAGGCTGCACAGTTTGTTTCTATCAGCTTCCTCAATTAAAAAAAAAAAAATACAGATCATGTAAATCAGGTTGTAATGTGGCCCTCTGTCTCACATCAAAACAAAATATATATTCTGCAGAAACTATTAAAAACAGTCTGCTCTGATTTAGACTGTCTGCAACTCCACAAACACTCAAATTGAAATTGAATTGTGGATTAAAAAAAGAAGGATAAATGGAGCAAAAACATGATGTTTGACCTCTAATGAAACTTTAATTGGTTTTATTACAACTGCGTAGAAACATCAGTAAATAAATTAGACCTCCAGAGCACACATTTGCCTAAACTCTGTCTTTCTACACACAAATTATGTTTTTTAATTTTCAGATGAGTTAAGTAAACTGGTTGGTGAGGACAAGAAAGGCTGATGATGATCATGTTGAAGGTAAAATTACAGAACTCAGTGTCGGTATTGTCTCCTCAAGTCTGAATAAACCATCCAGTTAGAGGAGACGTTCAGGAGGAAAGTGAGCGTTTTATTTCTGTTTTTGTTCTTTTTCAGATTTAATAGTGAGCAGAGAAGCAACAGCTGCCTCATGAACCCATCTGATGGGATGTTGTGTGTCTCTGCAGAAAACACTCACAAATCACATTTAAGGTTTGTAACAAAAGCTCAAAAGTTAAATCCAAAAACTGTTTTCCAGCCTTCACCATTTCTGTCACAAGAAAATAATAAATGATGATCACTCTCCAGGTGGTCCCCCTCTCACCTGTCCAGCAGCCTGTAGAGGAAGATGAGGTTGGTGTGCAGAGGAAGGCAGGCCAGTGTCCTCTCACTCTGAGACAGAGACTCATCGCTGCACTGATGGACGGCATCTGAGACGGATAAACAACATCAAATATATAAACGTTAAGTATCATTTAGGGTTATAAATGTAAAATTATTCAATCAGATTGATTATTCTTGGTGTCCTTTGTACCCTGGAAGAGAGCGATGAGGATTGGCAGCGGTGTGCTGACGTCCTGCGGCGTCCTCCAGGGCAGCAGGAAGGACTCCCTGCTGACCAGTCTGGACGGACCGGACTCGGCCGGGTCGAACAGGCTGGACGGCAGCCGGTCGAACTCCGTCAGGTGGATGTAAGAGAGCCAGAGCAGAGCGCGGTCGCCGGCAGTCAGGTGCTCAGCGACGCTCCTGTCGAGGGCGGATTTCAGCGCGTTCTGCACACAAACAGGAAAAAATGTTTTGTTTATCTTCCCCTGGACAGAAGTTATTCACCCTATGAATATTTTGTTTCATTTAAACAAAAAAAACAAACACTGTTTATGGTAGAAAGAAACTGTAAAAAAAAAAAAAAGCCATTATTCTTGGAGTTTGAGCTTTTCGTTCGATCATCGGTTACGAAAGTTTCTGTTGGAAAAAATAACCAAAGCCGGGCTTAAAAATTGTGGTATTTCTTTCGAAATTACTGTTATTCTTTAGGTCTCATTTAACACATGTCCAAAAATAAAGCATAAACCAGATCCCTTAAAAAAAAACTTAAATTCTGTGCTGCTCAGTGACACTGTGAAGCCATGATTGAGAATCGAGAGAAGAGGACAGGAGGCTGGAAACATGAAAATAGTTCAATATATAGAAAATGTGGGGAAACTTTTTTTCACCCCCAACATTCGTGACACTTGTGGGAAATTGGAAAAGTGTTGTGTATATAAATTCCACTTTATTCCAAATTTGAAGATACTAATTTATCAGAGAAATTCAATTAAACTTATGATTTTTCTTTTTTTATGATTTACGTCATTATCATGGTCTTATTCTGGACAAAAGCCATGATTGAGTTGATTCCATAGAGCTGCAGGACTTAGATAATATATTTATATATTTACATTTAGTCATTTAGCAGACGCTTTTATCCAAAGTGACTTACAAGAAGAAAAAAAAATATATATATATATTTTTATATTTTATATACTGCAGTGAAATAAAACGTAAAAAGGGGCAAAAAATGCCCTGAACCTGCTCATTGGGGTTTAGAGGGTTAACTGCACAACCAAAGACCTGCGCATATTCAGAGTCAACCCTAATGTGTTTCAGACAGTTTGTGTCACCTGCAACATAGCCAGAGCGCTCTCCATGTGTCCAGTGAACAGGTTGAGGTGGGCTCTGTAGAGCAGAGCCTCCATCAGCTGGAAGGACAGTCTGTCTGTGACCTCAGGAGATGCTTCAGACAGCAGGAACTGCAGCAGACGCTCACACACATAGTCCTTCCCCTCGAATGAGCTCTCCAACTTCAAATACTGACAGAGGACAAATACCAGTCAAACATCTCATACAGTCTTATTTCTATAGCTACAACTTTAATCTCCTGTCACACTGGTGAACACTTCACATTATGTCCATATTATCTGAAAATTCCTGTTTCAAGTTTCAAATAAACCAACCACTACGGGGTGGTGCAGATGCAAACAAACTGGCATGTAATAACACAACATCAGACTATTGCTGCATCCCAAAGCCCTTAAGTTTCGCCTCCTCTATCCTCTATCCTCGCTTGAACCGGAAGTTCTTTCGCGGGCGCTATCTTTACGACCGTCCCAAAGCCCTTATTTGTGATCGGAGGATAGAGGATAGAGGATAGAGGAGGCATATCGGAGGAGGCACAAGCGAGGATACACGAGAGAATCCTATGCGGAAGTCTTTTAGCGGTGGCCCCGCCCCCTGACTCGTTGAATAGACGCAGCAGCTGATCGGACTGATGTTATACATCAACATCGCTGTAGTTTGATACCGGAGTGAAGACAGATCACAGATTAAACTAAAGTGTGTCACCACAAGTTTTATATTTTATTTATATGATTCACCATGTAATTAAAATCTGTTTTATTGTGACTCTGAACAACAAAAACACCACAAACATATTTCTACATTTATAATAAATTAAGAGAAACATCGCTCTAGAAGTTATTTTCCTTTTTCCTTTTTTTCCTTTTCGTGATCTGTTTTTTCCACCATACAGATTTATTATGGATATTATTAAAGTAAAAAAAAAAAAACAGTAGAGAGTCTGAGAGTCTGTCTGTCAGCAAGAAACACTTTTACATTGTTTGTCATTTTCATCAGTACCACGCGAGGCTGATCATTACTGAGTGACATAATTTACATTTTACCTTCATCATCTAACCTAATAAAATATTGGCCGGTGTTCAGCGGACACAATCATGTTCTGGTATATTAAATAATTAATTTATCACCAGGATCGTCTACTACGACGGCGTATTAGGGCAATATACGAAATAAATAAATAAATAGGAACCCAGGGGAGAGGGACCCAGCCACCATGGCATGATTAAAAACAGATAACATGAGGTGATGTTACGACATCACCACATTTCATTCCTTTCTACCTGCGGGATGTCTCTTCTTCTCCATCACTCGCTCTGTTTAAGGTGCTGTCTGCTTTAAGCGCTGTCTCTCTTTCAGACCTCCTCTGCTTCTTGTTGACAGTTACAGTGTAACGTTCGTCTAAACTTTTTTCACAGCAGCAGGTTTATTGTTCCCAGCCTTCATTCCTCACGGTCATCCTCATGTGATGCGTCTTTACGCTGCCATGGAGCCGGGTTTATGGAATCTTTATTCATCTTTTTGAAGTGTGTGTGTGTGTGTGTGTGTGTCTGTCTGTCTGTGTGTGTGTGTGTGTGTGTGTGTGTCTGTGTGTGTATGTGTGTGGCACCGGACGGACCCAGTGAGGCATGGACCAGTATTACCCCCCTCCCCCGGGTCCGTATTTTTTTTTCATACTTGGCCCTAATAGTTGTCCTAATACAGCAGCAAATAATAATTAATAAATTATATAAAGACATTCCCGTGCCCCTGAGCTGGACACAGTTCACAGTATAAATACACAATGGAGGTTGTTATTCATGTGCAGGTGTTTGTTAAACAGAGAAAACACTTATTATTATTATTATTATTATTATTATTATCATCAGTGCATGTCTCCAGCTGTTAAAGCGACTGACAGCTGATCCAGCTGTGATCCGCTGCCGCCGTCATTAGAAACGGACGTCACTTCACGTGACGCTCCGGAGGGAAGGACGTCCCATTTGTCTTAAATCCTTTCTCCTCTCCTCGCTTCCCTCACTTGCGTCTCTCCATGCATCCCCGGTGGGCGGGACTAAGACGCAAGTGAACGGCGCAAGTGAGGGATGCAGGGATGCGAAATAGACGACATGGGACGCACCCTATATGTCAGAAACGTATTTTACAAAATGGCCAGAAAATGTTTCATAACAAAATTGAACCAAGTTTGTAAAATTATTGTCATATGGCTCTACAGGGGGCGCCACCACTTCTAAACATGCATCAGGGTTACACTTTAGCAGTGGTCAAATTCAAGCATTTTTAAAAGACTTTCAAGGCCAATTTTCAAGCTTTTCCAGTATTTTACACCTGTTGTAAATTGCATGTTTTAGATGAGTACTTACATACTAAAAGGGGGAGATTTCACTCAAACTTCAATTGTGTTCGGCTCCCTGAAGAAACAAGGACTTACATTCCACCACACTTGGTAGTTGGGCGCGTGCTCCACTGCCATCTCACACATCTCCTGGACCTCCTCCCTGCTGCCTCGCCGTGAGAACAGCATCAGGTAGTGACTCCAAACCTCCGGGTTATCACAGTTACTCTCCAGAGCACGCGACAACGTGTTCAACGCCGCCTCCAGACACTCTGCTGCAGACCTGCAAACATCAACCCCGTTATATTAAAGTGTGAACTCATATTAACTTAAAGAGTGAAGAACATATAATAAAGACTAACTAAAAATCAACTAAAAGTAATGCTAATGTACAGAAACTACTATTAACTTCTTATATTAAAGAGTAAAGAAGAGACGATGTAATACACATCATAAAGGAACATCATATTGTTCCATATTTTCTCTTGTTAAATTGTTAATACTTTTTTATTTCTTCTGGTATATATTGCTTGTTAAATATTTATTGTTTTTCTTTTGATGCTTCTTTCTATTTTTGCTGTACACTTTTGCTGCCTGAACACTGGAAGTTTCCCCGTCGTGGGACTAATGAAGGAATATCTATTAAAGTTAAGAGCAGTGCTAATAAAGGATCAGTCTTCTGTGACCTACGTCTCGTTTTGGTTGAGGTATTTGAAGGCTAACTTGATCCACAGCTGAGTGTCTCGAGGACTCTCCAGGACACTGGACTCCAAGTTTGATATGTCGTCCGTCTCGCTGACAAAATAACGCTTGTCCTCCGACGTGACGCAGACGTCCACAGCAGACAGGCTGGCCCCGGAGACGCCTTCTGGACAGACAGAAAGACAGACAGAATAATATCTGTTATCAGGTCAGAGTTTCCACACAGAACACTGTGTACTAAATTAACATAATAAACATTACTTCTGTTTTAGACTTCTGAACATAAATATGAAATAACGTTCAGGGACTGACTTTAATCCAACAGACTGGTTTGACCATATTGGAAAAATTTAGAACCACCATCACTAGCAATATGGAAGAAAGAGTTGATGACTTGTCTTGGACTGGAGAGATTGACATACATTGTTAAAGGTAAACAGGAGGAGTTTACTTGGATTTGGGAATCATTTATGTCATTCCTGACCAATGAAATGGATAACACTGACTGAACAACAGGTTATGAAATGATCCTGCCTTTTACTTTTTATTTTGCTCCACTTTAGTCTTATTTATTTCATTTTAGTACTTTTTTCCATTAGTTTGATGTTTGTTGTCACTGTCCATTTTATTTACTCACTTTCTTTGTCTGTGTGAATGAATGTATGTTCGAGGGGATATAAATGAAAATGTTTGTAGATTCGACATTAAGTTTGATATGCACTTGAATAAAAAATATTGTTTAAAAAAAACAGACTGGTTTGACCTTAGAAGAGACAAGGTGAACTTTCTGCCTCAGATTGAGTCAGACCCTAACCCTGTTACAGACTGAATTAGACTGATCTAACCCAAAAGTCTGCCTTCATCTTTCTCTGCGGCTCCTCGTCCTCACCGTGTCTCCTGGGTGTCAGGTCTTCGGCTGCGGACTCGTCCTCGCTGTCGTCGGCGGGGCTGCTGCTGCTTTGTCCTGCCGGCTTGGGTTTCCACCTCCTCATGTCTTTACAGGTGGTGAATGGAGGGACTGCAGGAGGACGGAGAGGTCAGAGGTTAGGAGACGCCTCCTCCATGATGAAGAGGAGAGATAAAATAAACCGAGTCTCACCGTGTCGCTTGCTCTCGTTGACTTTGCTGACGAGGAGGACGGCCTTCTGGTCCACGCCCATCCGGTCTTTGTTGGGACCGAACAGCTTCTTCATGTACTTTTCTACAGACACACAGAGAGACACATGAACAAAGTGTCCACGTAGGACAGACACGAGAACAGAGATGTGCTGCTCTGAGGTTAACCTGTGGACACGCTGACGTCCTCGTCCGAGCTGATCTCAGAGCAGCTGATCAGAGACAGATTGTAGGACAGGATGTCCTGGAACAGCTGGTTTCCAGTCAGAGTGCAGTTCCTCATGTGCTGCCTGCAGAGGACGACAGAGGACATGTGTCAGACCATACAGGAGACAATAATAATAATAATATTAATAATAATATTTAATGTGTGGTCACCATCTGCAGTCATCGTCGTTGCAGGTCCCCGTCAGGTCGAATCGACAGAAACACGTCTTTGGGTTGATGGTGTTGCTGTAAGTGACGGAGCTCAGAGATAACTTCTCCTTCGTCCTGTAGTATGGACTGAATCTGCACACACACAATAAGCAGGTTTCAGTTTTTAGAGCTGTGATATGTTGTCCAGGTGTGAACCATCAGCTCCTTCCACAGAGCAGAACTAAACTTGGTTAAAATAAAATCTGAGCAGGCTGCTTAAAAAACTATATTTTTTATTACAAGTTTAAAAAGTAACCCCCTATACCCCTTTGCCAAATTCTTAATCTTTATTCAAATGTTAACATTTTCTATTTGATTTATTGTTTTACTCGTGTGGTTTATTTTCACTTATTCAGGATATTTAAATGTTGAACTTGTTTAATGGTGAACTTGGAGTATTATCCTATTTTATTATTATTATATCATGGGCTAAATATGGTCTTAAAATGACAAGAACATTTATTGCAAAAAATTTCATGGACAATAAATCCTCTACCAAAAATAGTTCTTGTGACAGAAATAACTGTGTGTAACTACAGTAAACGGACCTGTAGGACCTGAAGACCAGCAGAGGGCTGTGATAGGATCCAAACGGGACAGGCCTCAGCTCGGAGCTCCCTGACTGGGTCGTGGCTGGGTCCAGCTCCACTGAGACCACCTGCACAGAAACATGGACAGACAGACAAAGAGAGACATGCATACATGAGAAACTCACTAAATGTTCAGAATGAACTCTTTTTTTACCCTGTACAGACTGTTAACACCTTCAATTTTCGAATTCTGGGTTTTGTAAATTAAATTTTTCAGATTGTTAAAACGAACAAACTCTTTAATAAACTGTGTTTCATGTGGTCACCTGTGCCATGGGGACACTGTGGACACGTCCACCCAGTCTTTGCAGCTCCCTCTGCAGCAGCTCTCCCAGCCGCGGCTGCTGCAGGTGCCTCAACTGCAGAGCGTCCACGTCCAGCCCGGAGGACTCTTCTGTGGGCAGCGTGCAGCCGGCAGGCGTCTTGGCAGGTTTGCCGCCGTTGTCTTTAGTCGGGGTGGCGCTCGGCTGCTCCAGGTTTGGTTTGGTGAAGGAGCTGTTGGACTGACGCAGCGAGTTCCGTCGCGTTCCTCTAACAGGAGCCGCTGTGGCGCTGGATGTCAGCTCTGCTTCGTGGTCTTCAGCCTCTGGGACGTCTTCGCTGTCCAGTGTGAGTTTGTCCTGCGTGAGGTCGTGCAGGGAGGGCTGGGACAGGGTGAAGGGGGCGGCGGGAGGTGGGTGTTGGTTCTGAGGCTCAGGAGGTGTGGAGGCTGATGGCGGCAGCTCCGGTGGCAGCTCAGGAGGCAGCTCTAATGGCGTGACACCTTTGTTGTGCAGCGCTTGTGCCTCCTTCAGCTTTTGGATCTTCAGAGCGTATTCTGACTCCAGCTGCTGCAGACGCTGCTTCTGAGCAATCAGCTCCGCAAACTGACGCTCCGACCCACGAGGAGTGCCGTCCACACGCTGCAACTTCCCGGGCTACACAAAAACACACACAGAAACACTGCATTTAACATCACAAATTGCAGCATTGCCTCAGACACTGTTTAATGTATATAATATTTATTATTTATAGTTTCTCTGAGGAGAAAGCTGCTGTCATCACACCTCAACAACTTGAAATTAATATCAGTTAGTATATAATAAACATGTTCTACACATGACTATAATCATCTTTCATTAGACACGTTTTTATTAAAATAAACTATTGTTTCACACCAGGGAAATTCACTTCTTACAGCAGCTAGAAGAGTAAAAAAACATAACATATATATGGTATTATAAAATGTATAAAATAGAAACAAGTTATCTGGAGTTACAACAATGTGTAAGATGATATTCAGTCATATATGGCTGGATGAGTTTCTATTCACCACAAAGAAAAATCTGATCACCAGAAAAACAAATGAAAAAGTTGAATAAAATAAAAAGCTATATTAGCATTTTACCTAAACATTTATGTGTGATGGTAAATACCTGCAGCTGTATATTTAATACAAATATAGTATGTGGCACTGTACTGAACAAATATATTAAAAAATATATATACAAGTAATTCTAAATACATGGTTGTGTAAACTACAGATTGATTATACAGTAATATTTCGTCAGATTTCAAAATGTAATTATTTTTTTTTATCACAAATGTTTTCCTTGTTTTAATATATTAATCTAAATCAATGACTTCAGCCTGCATGTTTGGTTCAAATACAGAAAAACTAACCCGCATTCATCTAATTTTATTCTACATAAGTTACAGATCAAAGTTACTTTCGTATTGTAATTAGACATCTAAATCTCCATGTACATAAATTAAATTTCACTTATAGATTGTTAAGTATGTATAAATCAATTATACCTACACTGGTGGTGGCGATCTAATTCAAAAGGACCTTGAAAACATCAGAAAGTGCGGCATTGCAGATGTGTCCGGTTTGGGATCCAGTCTCTATACCTCTATATGAGGTAAACTTTACATCAGCCTGTAAACTATTGCGTCATAGCATTATAATAACTAAATGAAGCCAACGTTAACATGCTAACAGAATAATGTATTTACATTCTGTTCCCTTTATTATTTTTTTTTCTGTCATTTTATTTATATTCTCTACTTTTTTAAGTTTATTGGCATTACTAATGATAACCTTATTATTTGCTTATTTCTCATTATACATATTGGCGCACCTGTCTGCTGTTGTATATACAATTGTTTGTATGTGCAACCTTTTTCAATAAAGTTTTTGAAATGAAAAAAAAAAGCTAACGTTAACATGCTGCTCACCATGCTATCTAGCGCTAACGTTCAACTATGCTAACAGCGCTAACGTAACCGAGCGGCTAACTTAACCCTGCTCACAAGTACTAACGAGACTGACCCATTCGTTATTTTCTGACTGAAACACCTGAACACAGGTGCTAACACGACAACAGGTGCCCTACCCGTTATTACCTCTATGGAAACTGCAGCAGCCGACAGCTAACTGCAGTTACCACGGAGCTAACGTTGCTTAGCAATAGAAACGTTATCTAACCGTATCGCCATTACCTTTAAAAGGTGTTATTACCGTTGACAAGTCACCTGCAACTTTCCGGTTTTATCCAGATTCAAAACAGATTAACGTCTGTAACAACAACAGAAGCTGTCCGTCTGTCTGCAGATAACGATGCCGTTTAACTCTGATCATTATTAATGACACTTATTAATATTCATGAGTTACAACAGGTGAGAACCGCCTCCTAAAACTGACACATAAAAATACTATTTATAGGTAATTTCTTCCTTCGACGAGTCTTATAAATAACTATATAAATAAAAAAAAATGAAATGTTTTTTTGCCACATAAAGTCACTTGTTTTATTGTAATTATTTACAATAAAATTTAATTTAAATTATACTATTTATTATTATTATTATTCATTTTATTTATTTATATAGTTATTTATAAGACTCGTCGAAGGAAGAAATTACGTATAAATAGTATTTTTGTGTGTCAGTTTTAGG
Source organism: Centropristis striata (assembly GCF_030273125.1). Taxonomy (NCBI): domain Eukaryota; kingdom Metazoa; phylum Chordata; class Actinopteri; order Perciformes; family Serranidae; genus Centropristis; species Centropristis striata. The sequence continues at coordinate 32,327,499 of NC_081522.1, forward strand.
AGGCGGTTCTCAAACGTGTTTTTTTTGCCACATAAAGTCACTTGTTTTATTGTAATTATTTCGTTTACTACATGCTTGGGAAATTTTTATTTTTTATTTAATAATTTTTCTGCATGTGATCAAACAGCTCCATCAGACAGCAGAAGGAAAACAGGCAGGAAACAGCAGGAAACAGTACAACCTCAAGAATGTGTTTTAATAGGACATTTTTGTCCTTAAAAAGGTCTGACTGTCTGGATTTTAGATTCACACTTTATTAAAAAGTTTATTTTTTACTTTATTATTACTTATTACAGAAGCTCAGCGTCACGGACAACATGAAATGTTATCATGTCGCTCAGCTGTAAACTTTATGATCTGTAAACACTCAGAGAGAGCTGAAGTTAAAACCAAAGTTTTCTCACCACAGTCTGGTTGGAGTCTGTTTTGCGTTTAGATCCTCTGACAGGAAGCAGCTGAGCCTGAGTCAGCTCCTGCTCCAACCGCGCCTCCAGACTCTTCTTTATGGACACCCGGTGCTCAACACGGTGCACCTGCACAGGTGGACGGTAAACTCAGATACACAGGTACAGGACAGTTTGTAACACAGTGTCACAGGTGGAGGAGGACAGGGTTAAGTTTTCAGGAATTGGATTAATTGGGCAATTTGTAATTTTTCTTTCATGTCAGCTTGCCTTGACTTACAGAGCAGAAACAGCTGATCAGTCATGAGTTAAATGTTCACTATGACAGAATTTATTCGGAAAAAGGGTTTCAATCTCCCATTTAGTGCATTACTATTTTGGAAAAAGACAAAAAACACCTCAAACGAGTGTAAAAAAAATGCATTTTTTAATCCAGTTTGGGTGTTTCCATCAAGCATTTCTCATGTGAATCTTCAAAATGTGCAGAGAAATTTGTTGATGAAACACAACTAGGGTCCGCAGAGAATCAACAAACAGGATTATGGCCAAAATGATAATCACAATTACTTTTTATCAATATTGTGACCACGATTAATTATCGTGATTATTTGTTGATTTAACAAAACACATTTTAATTATAACTGTTTTCACATGCATATTGTGCGATATTTCTGCTTATTCCTAAAAAAGCTTTGATGCAGAGTGTTCTATGAACGAAATGATACATTTTAAACATCGCTCGATCACGTGAATTTGATAATGGGAAGCCAAAATCTTGATCGTGATTAAAAATTTGATTCATTGTGCTGCCCTATTTTCATTATGTTTCTGTGAGTGTGTCCTCTGTGGACAGTGTCTTCTCACCTGCTCCTGCAGCTTCTTCAGCAGCGTCCTGTTGGCGCCCACAATCTTTTCGGATGCCTGCAGCTGCTCCCTCAGTTTAGACACTTTGGCCTCGGCGGCCTTCAGAGACTCTCTCTTCCTCAGCTCCTGCTGCAGCAGCTGTCTGAGGACAGCCTCGTCCCTCTGCAACAGCTCCCTGAGACACACAGGGGATAGATGGTTAGTTACTCTGTCCACAGTTTTAAACTGTGGGACAGGACATTTATTAACAGTGTCCACTGCTCCCTGAGGCATGCAGGGGAAAGAGGTTTATTTACTATGTCCACTCTACCAACAACACACAGGTGACAGAGGATTAGTTAGTGTCCACTGCACCAACATGCAGAAGCTCCCTGAGACATACAGGGGACAGACGTCTGTCTGAGCTGCGGGTGTCCCACCTGTGCTTGTTGAGTCTCTGTTCTGCCTCAGACAGTCTGAGCTCTGCGGCAGCTGTCCCTGATGGATTGGAGTCGGAGACAGAGACGGCAGGGGAGGAGGAGGTCCGAGGACTCAGACTGTGGTCCTTCAGCATCTTCTGCTTCTCCCTGCTGTTAGAGGACACAAGGGGACATCGGGACAGGTGTGGGTTAGGGTTGAGTTTAAAACAATTAACGGCAAAATAAAAAAATTGATGCAGTGGATGATGGACAAGCTTGTCCACCTCACTGCTTTTCTGTTAATTATATTTAGGGACTGTGGTGTTGACATTAAAAAAAGTTATCAGTCTGTTTCTTTTCTCTCCGGGCCCTTAAAACTGTGTGATATAGAGTCATGCGAGACTAACAGAGTTAGTACAGGATATATATCCTGTGTTTTATATATGTATCCTGTGTTTGTGTGAAGCTTTAAACTGACCAGTCTTTTTTGGCCAACCTGTCTTCCCTTATTTGCATGATCTTTAACTCTGTTAGTCTCGCATGACTCTATATCACACAGTTTTTTAATGTCAACACCACAGTCCCTAAAAATAATTAACAGAAAAGCAGTGAGGTAGACAAGCTTGTCCATCATCCACTGCATCAATTTTTTCCCCCTAATTTATCAACAGCATCCCAATTACTGTCCTTTTTAAAAGAAACTTCAGACACCCAGCTGCCATGACATTGTGTTATTGTATGCTACTAGCCAACAGTAGTTAGCTGCAGTTTCAGTTTTTATTGTAACTGAAATATATGCAATCGAATTGAAATCTGATTGAACCTGATTCAATCAGATATCAATTGAATCTGATCAATTAAAAACAAATCTGTGGTGATACCTAACTGTTAGTATATATTATTTGTGATTCTCCACAGCATGCATTTGTAAATCCAGCAAACTTAATACTTATGGGATGTTTGTATTTCAGGAACATACTTTGTGTCTACTGAACATTTGAAGAAGATATTGATATGCTGACCATATAAGCTGTGACCACACCCAAGCAGACACATATGTTTCATCTGTGTGACATGTTGACTATGCACTGTCTACGAATAACTGGCACGGTGCCATAACAAGTAGATAAGGTGTCCAGCCTCTGTCACATGCCTTCATTTTCTGTCAGCATGTCAGAGATGAGTCTGACGTCAGAAGGAATAAATGTCCATTAAACAATCACTTCTCCACTTGTTCTCTTTCTCTATCAAACCACAAAATGCATCCTATCACCAGCCCTAGGTGTGTCTTTGTGCTGTGTCTGCAATGTGTCTAAGTTACCTGGCAATCTCCTCCTTCAGCAGGCGGTATTCCACCCGTTTAGCTTCAGGTAATGCCTCCGGGGTTCTGACCGGGTTGTTCTCCTTCTCAGAACCCGATGCTGCTTTTGGCTTTGCTGCCTGGAAAACACACACAACATTGATCACTGTCTGATAATATATATATATATATTTTTTTTTTTACAACTTTGTGTATCAGGGGCAGTGAGGTGGATCCGCTTTATGTATATCAGGTGCAGTGAAGTGGATCAGTTTTATGTATATCAGGGGCCGTGAAGTGGATCAGTTTTATGTATATCAGGTGCAGTGAAGTGGATCAGTTTTATGTATATCAGGTGCAGTGAAGTGGATCAGTTTTATGTATATCAGGGGCCGTGAAGTGGATCAGTTTTATGTATATCAGGGGCCGTGAAGTGGATCAGTTTTATGTATATCAGGGGCCGTGAAGTGGATCAGTTTTATGTATATCAGGGGCCGTGAAGTGGATCCTTTTTATGAGTATCAGGGACAGTGAAGTGGACTTACCTCCACGGTCCTCCGGGCCTCCTTGATCATGAACTCGAGACCTCCAAACGCGCTCTGAGTGGAGCTGCAGGCGTCCAGGTCAGAGTCGCTGTCGTCTGAATCATTCAGAGAAACAACGACTGACTTGTGTCGTGGCAGCTGGAGACAGACAGAGAGAGACAGACAGGTGAGAAACAGAATCCCTGAATGAATTGGTAATTAATTAGTAATTGAGTCAGTAGATATATTTTTTTTACCCACAAAAATAATCTTTAAATTAAAAACTTAACAGCATGGTTCTCACCATCAGAGGCGTTCTGGCAGCGTGGTGTCCTCTGGTGAACTTGTTGCTTCGTGATTGGCTGACGGTGTTCAGGCTGACGGTGCTCAGGTTGCCTCTGGTTGGCTGCTGAACCGCTGCGGCCGGCGGACAGTCCGGAGACGCCGGAGCACTGGAGCTCTTCTCCTGCAGACACAGAGGAACACAGACCTGTTAAAAGTTCTCCTGTAGACACAGAGGAACGTAGACCAGCAGACCTGCAGCAGACCACGACCACTGACCTCTGTGGCAGTGACCCTCTTGTTGACCATGGACATCAGACAGGTCTCCCGGAGCAGCATCTCCTCCTCCTCCTCCTCATCAGCAAAGGGAGGTTTGGGAGGAGGCTCCAGGTCATCTGGTGGAGGGGGGAGAGGGGGAGGCGGGGGAGGACCTCCAGACAGCAGCGGGGGGAGGAAGGGCTGAGGGAAGTCCTGTCAGAGAGAAGAAGAAAAACACATGGAGATTAATTTTATTCTCTGAGTTAAAAAAATAAATCATTAAGAACTCATCTGAAAGATTCGTACTGGCTCATGAAACCTTGATGTTTTAGAGAATTTATTGAAGATTATTATTTATGAATTATGAATGAGGAGACGAATCTTATCTGTCTGCAAAAGTGAACTGAAATTGGCTCTGATTATTATTATTAAATCATGGTGAACGTCTGTGATGAAGCTGATGAAGAGGGGGATAAAGGTCATACCGGTCCAAACGGCGTGCAGTCGTTGGTGTACAGAGACAGAGTGAAGCCTCCTGGAAGCTCTGCAGAAAGCTGGCTGTGAGTCGGTGATGCCACTGAAACACAACAAGACACTTGCTTGCGATAAAGATTCAGACCAGTGAACACACCGTGCTTAGGAGCAGTGGGCAGCACATTTCAAGCCTCCCGACGGCTGCACAATTCCAAAAAAGTTTGGCAGAATAAATGGAATTGGTGCGAAAGCCGGTGTGCTGTTGGAACATTTCAGATTTGCAGAATGAGCGAGAACCCAGGAACTAAGAAGTACTTTTCAAACGTAACCATCCCACCCAGTTTACTCAGCCGGGAACAAAAACTACAGTTGGACATGAAGAGCCCCCCCCCCCCTGAATTCACTGTCAACAGAATCACCCACTTGCTCTTTCTTACTCGTCCATTAGTTTTACCATGTATTAAATGAACAAGAAAGCAAGCAGAAAACAAGGGTGGTCTAATCATTTTTTCCATGACTGTATTAGTGGCATAAAAGAGTCCTTAAACGACATCAATGATACTATCATTTATCGTGATAGTTTCTGGGAAAATATATCGTCCTAAAAAATGTGTTATTGTGAAAGGCCTAGTTCAGTGCCTTGCTCAAGGGCACTTCAGTCATTGACCTGTCAGTCCTGGGATTCTCTAACCTCTAGGCCTGCCCATTATATTTATATATAATCAGCGTCCCCGCCGTCTCACCTGGAGAACCCGTCTCACTGTCCGTGTCCATCGCCACCTCGTCGTAGTTGTCATACTGGTAGAGGTTCCCCGAGGAGTCCAGTCCCTGTTTACCTGCCGACTTCCTGTGTTCTCGATCTGTGGACTGCAAACACAAAGACACCTGACTCAGCACAACTTGACTGAGGTTGTGTACCGAACTCTATTTTTAAGCGTACTGACCAAATTACCTTGGTACTACAGGAGTATCAATCCACATTAAATCAAATAAATCAATTTGTACCCAATTTCTGTACCTAAGAGCAGCTGGTTGAGAGGATTTATTAATTCACAGTACGTTAGTCGAATGACGCTGCTGGAGTTCTCGACTAATATACCATTTCTAATTTACCGGTATCAGTTTGAATGTGATACCCAAACCTAAACTCGTCAAGACAATCTAGAACCAGATAAATATACACATAAAAAACACATTAATACAAATGTGAATTTTAAAAAAAAACTGATTCCAGTGTTCTAAAATTACCTAGTTAACAAGCAGTTACTGAAACCGAAAATATTTTGTGCAGGGCTGTAAATTCATAAACTAATAAGCAGATAAATTGATAATAACTTACAGACAGCTAAATCAATATGAAAAGTAACAGTTGTCTCTCTGAAACAGACAGATGTAAAACAAAAGAAAAAAGTTGATAAACGAATAAGCGTCCCCAGGTGTCTGAGTCTCACCTTGCTGCGCGTCCTCGTCCTCCCTCCCACCAGCTTCATGAAGCGGTTGTACTGCTCGTCCTGATTGGACAGGTCTCGGATTTGTCGGATCTCGTCCTCTCGTTTGCGGCGTTCGTCCTCCTCCTGTCTCCGTTTCTCCTCCTGCTCTCTCTGCTGCTGCAGCTTCCACGTCCTCAGCTGCTGCTTCCTGAAGGCCTGCTTCGCCGCCGAGCCTGGCCGAGGACACGGGACATTATTATTATTGTTGTAATTATTGTTTCTAGCAGTGACAATGTCGTCTGTTTGCAGGTTTAATGATTACTGGGCCACAACATGAACCTTGTTTTAATTATAAATCTTTTTATGATAAATCTTATAATAAATCTTTTTGTATTTTTCCTTATTAATCTTTTCTTCTTAGATATTTTTGGAATTTTTCAAATTATCATAATAACTAGGACTGCGCGCAGTACTGAACGGGCCCTCGCAGTACACGCGTGTCGGGCATGCTGCCGTCGGGGTTTGTGCGTTACAGGGACCAGTCTATACCACCCCTATGAATTTCATTGCCTTAAGTCTTATGGTCTGGGCACAGTGGCACTTATTAAATTAAACTGCCGCCAGAGCGCCACCTAGGGGCCGATCATTAAAAACTTCAAGGGTTATCCTCAGGAGGGCATTGACAATAAGTCTACCAAGTTTGGTGTTAATCCGACCAACCGATTTGGAGATATATAATACTTCAATTTAAAGAGCGCCACCTAGTGGTCATCGCCCAAAATTTTGTAGAGAGCCTCAGGGGCTCATGGGGAAGTAGTAACCTGAGTTTCATGTCATTCAGACACACCAATGTGGAGATATGCAACACTTTGTGTTTTGTCTTGATAATAGCGCTACCTGCAGGAAGTTGTTATTTAATAACTTGAGTATTCTTTGGGTAATCAAAATTCTTTTAATAACTTTTTGTCATGAGGGTCCATAGATGCTGTGTGCAAAGTTTGGTGCAAAACGATGAAATTGCCTAGGAGGAGTTTGAAAAAGTAGGTTTGCGACATTTCTCGAATTTGCGGAAAAAAAACGGGAGGCGAAAATGGGAGTGGCCTATATCACGAGATTCAGCACAACTCAGTGAACGCGTGGATATAAGTTTTTTGAATGTGCGATAAAGTATGTGGGAGTTATTAGCCAAAACGCACTTTCCTTTATTATAGCGCCACCTAGTGGTGAAAATTCAGGATGACAACAGATTATAAAATTTTTCACCATGTGTGACTTATATTTAAAGTTTCATGAGTTTTGGGGTATGTTCAGGCAGTGAAAAATGCGATCATTTGGGAAGAAGAATAAAAAAAAAAATAATAAATAATCATTCGAAATACAATAGGGACCTCGCAGGTCGTTGCCTGCTCGGGCCCTAACTAGGACTGCGCGCAGTACTTAACGGGCCCTCGCAGGACACGCGTGTCGGGCATGCTGCCGTTGGGGTTTATGCGTTACAGGGACCAGTCTATACCACCCCTATGAATTTCATTGCCTTAAGTCTTATGGTCTGGGCACAGTGACACTTATTAAATTAAACTGCCGCCAGAGCGCCACCTAGGGGCCGATCAATGAAATCTTTAAGGGTTATCCTCAGGAGGGCATTGACAATAAGTATACCAAGTTTGGTGTTAATCCAACAAACGGATTTGGAGATATAAAATACTTCAATTTAAAGAGCGCCACCTACTGGTCATCGCCCAAAATTTTGCAGCGAGCCTCAAGGGCTCATGAGGAAGTAGTAACCTGAGTTTCATGTCATTCAGACACAACAACGTGGAGATATGCAACACTTTGTGTTATGTGTTGAAAATAGCGCCACCTGCAGGAAGTTGTTATTTAATAACTTGAGTATTCTTTGGGTAACCAAAATTCTTTTAATAACTTTTTGTCATGAGGGTCCATAGATGCTGTGTGCAAAGTTTGGTGCAAAACGATGAAATTGCCTAGGAGGAGTTCGAAAAAGTAGGTTTGCGACATTTCGCGAATTTGCGAAAAAAAATGGTAGGCGAAAATGGGAGTGGCCTATATCACGAGATTCAGCACAACTCAGTGAACGAGTGGGTATAAGTTTTTTGAATGTGCGATAAAGTATGTGGAAGTTATTAGCCAAAACGCACGTTCCTTTATTATAGCGCCACCTAGTGGTGAAAATTCAGGATGACAATAGATTATAAAATTTTTCACCATGTCTGACTTATATTTAAAGTTTCATGAGTTTTGGGGTATGTTCAGGCAGTGAAATATGCGATCATTTGGGAAGAAGAATAATAATAAAAATAAAAAGAATAATCATTCGAAATACAATAGGGACCTCGCAGGTCGTTGCCTGCTCGGGCCCTAATTATTATAGTAAATCTGTTTATATTTTTCCAAATTAATCTTTCTATTTTTTATTTTAAAAAAATATTCTTAGATTTTTTTTGTAATATTTTTTTAATTTCTATGATAAATCTTATTACAGTAAATCTTTTTATTTAAAATACATATTTTATAATATATCTTTTGCATTTTTTTATTTAAAATGTTATATTGTATTTATAATAAATCAGCATTTTTTCTATCATAAAAATGTTTTCAAAAAGTGTATATTTTTCTAAGAAATCTTTTGTGATGGTCATGTGAGGTGTCTCACCTGGGCTGATCATCTTCTTGGTCATGTGACCTTTGCCCGCAGCCCGTCCTCGGTCCGGCGGCGCTTTGGGACTGACTTTAGGACCGGCTTTTGGTCTGTCCCTCTCTGGGAGTCTGTCCCGGTCTCTGTCTGCAGGTCTGGGCCCGGTCTTGATTCTGTCCCGGTCCCGTTCCAGAGGCTTAGACCTGGTTCTGCTCCTCTCTGCAGCAGCGGCGGCGGCTGCAGCGGCCCTGGTGGTGACTCTCTGCCTGCTGGGCAGAGCAGGGGTGGTGGCGGTCTTGTCCTGGACCCCCTTAGTGATCCGGTCTTTGCTCTTCTTCATCACCTGCTGCTCCTTCTGCTGCCACTTCTTACTGGCTGACTGCAGGGCCAGGAGGCGGAGCTGCAGCTCTGATAGCTCCTCCTCCTCCACCACCTTCACCACCGACTGCAACACACACAGGCAGCGAAAAAACACACAAACTATTATATAATATTCATTATACATTAAATGTGATATTTATAATCAAAGGCCCATTGTGAATTATTATTACTGATTAAAGCAGCTGCAGTGAGTCACATGGTTTCTACTTACTGTGCGAGTTAGAAACAGTTTGAAATGATTCATGAACAAATCTGGATTATTTATAACAGTTGATTTATTTATTTTATATATTAAGCGATTAATGACTGTTAAACATATATTATAGTTTCTGTTTCCAACAATGAATTAGTGCTTTGATTTATGATTTATTACAGGAATAAGCCGTAAACTGTAGCCCCTTTCAGACTGCTGCCAAGTATCAATATTTAGGGTTCCGGACGTCAGTACGTCTGCCATTTTTGTTTTTTTCAGGAGGCCGTAGCGACTCACTTTTAGGAATATACTGGTATCATATGAAACTAGAAGATCCAAGGAATCTATAGGCACCATGTGTGATATCGTGTCGGGAAGTTGTCAAAATAACGCTGCAAAGTTATGCTTTTTTTTATGTTTCATTCAAATAAATTCAGAGCAGTAAAGCTTAAAGTTGAGGATAGTTTGAGAAAATGCTGCAAATGTTGTCGTCCATACATGTTTGATATCAGTTCATTTCAGTTTGACTGAATACTTTGTTGGTCAGTCTGTGAGTTGTGGAGAAATAAATACTGAAGTGAGATGAATAGTCTGAGAATTTTCTCTTATTTGATAAAAAAATACTCACCATATTGCAAGACGCTTAAAAAACGCAATATCATCGTATCGTGCCTCAAACATCTGGATAAAATCGTATCTTGGGGTCTCTGCTAATTCACACCTCTAGCACTTTCGCAGGAATTGTGCAGAAACGGAGCCTGAAAGGGGCCAATGTCTGCTCCTCATTTAACCTTATATAACTGGTGTCCCACCAGGTCACCCCCCATCTCCTCCCCCTCACCTGGTCGATGAGGATGACCGACTCGTCGCTGGAGCCCGATGACTCTCTGTGAGCCGAACATTTGTGTTGAGTTTTTTCTTCTTTGTCGGATTCCTCGCTGCAGCAGACGCACGTCGTCTTCTTCTTCGTCGTCTTCTTCTTTACATCCTCAGACTCGTCTTCAGCTGTTTGTTCTGGTTCTGCTGCGTCTGCTGTCGTCTTCTGTTCTTCTTCTTGATCTTCTTTACCTGCGGACACACAGGAAGTCATACCAGACTAAAACCTTTTGTTTTGGTACAGATTATCGTTTTCATGCTTAGGATGTTCGATAACGTATGAATATTGTTCTTGTGCTGTGTTCAGAATTTAAATCCACAGTTTGTCCTCACAGAGTACAAACACAGTTACACACATGTAGGACAGTTAGTGTTGTCATTGAGCAGTGACCTTTGACTACACCGGCAACCTGACTGAGCGAAGTCGCTGCTTATTCATGTTAACATTAGCTGTAGCATTCAAATGTACTTTACTTACCTGAAAAAATTAACTGCACATCTTTAAAGTGTCTATTAGTATAACCAAACGCTAAACAAGACATTTTTAAATTATATTAAACGTCATTAAGTGAAAATACAGTGTGAAAGAGTCAAAGTTATGAGACGAGACCGGACGAAAACACAGACGACAAATAAGTTCACAGCTGTTTAAGATTATGGATATTTTTGTTTTCGTTTCAGTCATGTTTGTCTGATTTTTAAAAAAACTTTTGACAAAGCATTGCTTTGCTTCTCGCCTGATGACGGCTCGCCTTGTTAGCCACCTGTCAATCAAAGGTGGCCACGCCCAAAATCATATGATTCTTTTTCTTCTATTTTCTTCTTCCAAATTTGACCATAATTTACACAATTAACATATAGTCTTAAATATATTACTAATGGTTGAGACCATAGTGTTGTCCTAAAAAAAATCATAAATAAAATAAAAAACGGTAATAAATCAAGTGAGAAGTCATCTCAATTTGTATTGAGATAGATAGGACCAAAATGCTTCTGCAGCCCCGTCAGCGCCCCCCTATTGGAACCCTTTTGGAATGCAGCTTAAGGCACTTCTGGGTTTGCCTCACTGCTCGGACCTGGAGGTTGCCGTCTGTTTGACCTTGCACCTCAGGCAGGCAGCAGAGGATTGTGGGTCAGTATGTGACAAACTGTGTAGCAACATTAAAATCAGTGTCAGGATGGTGATCATGTACGGTGTGACTGCTCCGTCTCTCACCCTCGTGGTCCGCGTCACATACGGCGGCGTCTCCTCCCTCCTGCGGCTCCGCCCCCTTCTCCTGTGGCTCGTCCAGGCTGATGGGAGCAGGAAGCTTCTGACGGAGCGGCTTAATGTTGAATGCCTGAAACACTTTCTTCTCATTCTTCTCCTGCTCTGACTGTTCCTCTGCTGCAGCTGGACCCTGAGCCGGGTCAGGATCCTGAGCCGGGTCACGGACCGGCTCAGGTCCTGATACTGGCCCTGGTACTGGTGTGGTCTCTGTAATACTGGCAGTATGGTCTTTGGGCTCCAGAGCCCTGGTCTCCTCTTTCCTGATGCACTCGAGCTCCTGCTGGATCTGTTTGTATTTGGACAGAAGGTCCTCGAAGGACTCATCAACACTGTCTGGTTCTCTGCAAACACTGTGAGGTGGTTTTCTCGCTGCGGCCACCCGGCCCGGCTGCTTCTCTGACGCCGTTTGTTAAAGAAATCAACATCAGGTTCTCAGTTCAGTTATTAAAACAGATAAACTTCAGTTCAGTGATGAAATCTAAAAACACTCATAAGTTAGTTTCTATGAAACATGAATCAAAATGATTTCTGCTTCATTTTCTGTCAAGTCATCAATCAGTCCTCTAAAAGTGAAGATGGGTTTGAAAAAGATACAAATAACCATCTATCAAAGACTGAAACGAGCGTTAGATTTTCACATTTTCAACAGTCCTTGAATGAATCATGTGACAAACTTTAGTGTTTTTAGTGGAGTCGAACGGCTGAAAAGTTTTCATTTCAGCTCATAAATACTCATTTTTTTCCGACATATCAGTAATCAGTGAGTTTGAATCATTAATATAATTTAATATCAGTTTGGCCCGACTTTTTAACAACTTTACAAAAACTGATAGATCCCAGATAAATCACTTCAATCAGTCATCTAAAAATCAAACACATTCACTCTAAAATGATTCAACAGAGACAAAAGCAGGAAGTCATTTTTTCACATTTCTCTATCTAAAGTAGTAAATCAATAACTAGTCAATTCATTTTCTGTTGATCAGCTGATCCACTCATCTTTTCAGCACGATTATAACACCTGACATGTGTGATCCGCACATGCACACATGCCTACAGAGCCACACCAAAGTATTTTAAACGTTATGTTTTAACTTTTGCTGCTTATATTTATTTTAACGCCTACAACAGTTAACTATTTAGTTTAGGTCTTAGATTCTGTTTTGGGGTTTTGTTTTTTGTTTGAGGAGCCTAAAATCAACCAGCTGAGTCTCTTGTTGTTCACATGATAATAAATTATAGCCAGCTGCTGTTTTTCACACAGAAGAAGAAACACGTCATTGACAGGAAATCTTAGCTTTCGTTTCCTGAATAATCAGCTCACAGGAGAGGAAAGTACCAGGGTACATTTCCTCAAATATTTGTACTTTAACATTTAAACATTTAAATGACAGCTTTAGTAGGACAGATTATCAAAATAATTACAAATATTATCAGTCATTAAAATGAGCTGCATCTGTAAACAATTGATGAACATTAATGCATCAATAACTATACAATAACAGGGTGCAAATAACTATTTCTTTATTTTCTCAGTTAAAAACAGTGGACACTTTTTCTAAAAGTCTTAACTGAAGTGTTGAATTGTCTTGTTTTGTCCAAATCTTAAATCTGTTCAGTTTAACAAAATGTTTAAAAATGAGTAAAATCGGCAGATTTGACACTGGAAAAACATTTTCTTTCATTTTTATATTAAAAAATAATTTAACGATTACTCAGTTATCAAAAGATTATTTTACTGTCCATTAATCGTTGCAGCTTGATCCACAAATATAATTAATATTATTGTGATATATATGAGTGCTTTTGCTTTTACTACTTACATTGTATTTTGACGTTAATAGTGAACTTTTACCCACTACTTTCTGTTCTTAAAGACTTACTTGTAAGTGTTTCTACACTGTAGTATTACTACTGATACTGCAGTAAAATGATCTGAATACTTCACAGGTTTATCATTAGAAAACAAAGTAGAATATAATAACATAAAATATAAAGTCAGACTAAACAATCAAAGATAAGATAAAATAAAATATGTCTGTACGGATCCCCTGATGATCATATAAATTATACATTAATAACTGTGTTTGTGTCGCATTAATATGAATCAGTGTGGCTGCGCTGTAATTAAATCAGAGTGTTTATATGGCAGTAAATTAATTAAAGCTTTAATAAAAAGGATACGTTTCCTCGAGGGGGAGTCCTTCTTATTACCGTGACTCTCTCCGGGCCCGTACCGGCCGGGGGGACCTCTGCCGGTCCCACCGCCCCGGCCGCCTCGGTTCCAGCCCCCGCGCCCGCCGTTTGGCATTGCCCGGTGCCTGAAGCGGCCCAGGGCGTCGTGGCTCCGCTCCCAGAAGCTGGTCCTCGGGCTGGGCTCGCCGTGAGGCCCGAGCACCGGCGGCAGCAGCAGCGGAGGCGGCGGCGGGGCCGGGGCGGCGGGAGGCCGGTCGGGCCCGCTCGGCCCGCACTGCTGCCGGTGGCTCGGGGGGAACGGGCCGTGCCCGTGGAGTCCGTGGGGCCCGTGGGGCCCGTGAGGCCCACGGTTGTATGGCATCATGTGGCGGAAGTCTGGCGGCTGGTGGCCCAGGTGCGGCAGCATGTTATGCGGGTGTTGGTGAGGTTTCCGTGCCCGCGGATGAGCACCGCGGCCCGGCCTGCTACCCTCCCCCCGCCGGAGAGGGACGCTCTCCTCGGTTTCATCATCGCAGATCTCCCCGTCTTCCAGCTCGCCCTCCTCTCTGGGAGAGCGGCTTTCTGTGTTCAAATCCATCCGGTACTAACGTCCAAACTGCCCCGCTGTCTGCCGGCGGTACACTCATCGGACTGAATCCGGTAAATAACTCATGTTTCACCGGACAGACGCTAGGTAACTGCTCCGCTCTCACGGTTAGCTCTCTGTTAGCCTCGCCAGCTGCTAGCATTCAACTCTCGCGATACACACCGAGACTGACGAGGAAGCTGCCCATATAAGGAGACATGACTAATTTTTACCTTTTATTTTATTTTCTTACATGCTTTGTCATCAATAAAAAAGACCATTGAAAGAAATGAAAGAAATGTTATTTTTTCTTTGTGTGGAAAATCATATGTTTGATTGTACATTCTTATTACAAAAAATAATTGTGAAAAAACTTTGATATAACTCATATTCCAATAATAATTATTCTAATAAATACAACCTAAAATAATAGGTATAATCCTTTTTAGATAAGATCCTTTTTATATTTATGTGGAAAAACCTGTCTCAATGTATTAAAATCAGTGCTTTCTAACTCTTAAGCTTCTTGTTTGACTTTTAATGAATTTACCAAATTAATCCAAATCAGAATCAGAATCAAAAATTCTTTATTGATCCCTGGTTGCTGTATAAAATAGTATATAATAGATAATACAAATAGAAAAATGATATATAAATGTAATAGAAATAGAAATAAGTAAGTGTGTAAATTAAATTAAATAAGGTTGCTATACTAAATATACAACAATAATATAAAATACAAATGCAACAAATCTTAAGTCTTAAGTAAATAGAGATATGTACAAATGTGTAACAACAGTGTTACTAGGTGACTTAAATGTTATTATTGCAGATCATTTCTAAAGAAAGTTCATATTGCACAGATTAATTATTATAAGGTCATAGCTGCTGACAGATGAATTAAGCCCAATGGCCAGTCTATGGACTCAGGCTGGAGATTAAAAGATATGCAAATAATCCAACTACTATGGAATAGCTTCCCTATTGGTGTTCATTTTTATTGTTGTCTTTAATCTGATGGAAAATGTGCTGGTCTCTTCTTTAATTTTCTTTATAAATCTATCCTGTAGAACAACAGTGACAGACAGTCTGTGTCAGCAGACCGGACCTGACAGCTGCCATAACCCATCATTATCTACTCAAACCATGCAGCACCAAACAAACAGTCTGGTCATTCAGCAGTGCAGTGCTCTGTTTACTCTGCCATTAATACTGTACATTTCAACTATTATTGTTATTTATACTGTTATTGCATTTTAATAATAGATCATAGATCTTATTTTCACTATTATTATTATCTCAGGCTGAAACACCTACTTACACGCGCACGTGCGCGCGCACGCACACACACACACACAGATGAACAAATTAAGACAGATTAAAATATATACTGCACGCAAACACAATATTATGCACATAAAAATATATTGTCATGAATTAGAAAACATACAAACATGTAGCATGCAAAATGATTATAATGTGATGTAAATTGTATTGATTATCATTTTTGATAAGATTGTGTCACAGTTTATTATGTGCCTTATTCAATTAATTTATTCCTGGTAATGGCAATATGTTTTATACTTATATATACTTTATACTACTTATGAAGAAAATCATAAAAGCTGAACCAAGGGAATCCCAAATACAAACAGGGCAAAATTGTGCCTGACAAATAAACATAAATACACTATTGTTATGTATGGAACTTGTATTTTTACATGTATTTTTTAAAATCAATTTATATATATTTTTATATATATATATATGCTGTATACATTATATATTATATTTTTTTTCTTTATATTCCTTTTGTAAAAGTTTAAGCAAACAAACAAAATTAATTAATTAATAAAAAGCTGAATGCGCATGCGCAACACGGTGGCCCACCGGAAGCTGACTTGTCGGTTTTGTTTTGGAAGTTGACAAGCACGTGAGCTGCTGACGTCACCAGGAGAGAGGGACGGAGGCGTCATGGCGGCGGACTGTGTGAGCAAGGTAAAAATAATACAAATACAACGCATAAAACAGCCTGTCTTTATTAAACTCCGCATTTAGATCGGTTTCTAAAACTGTTCAGTGCCGGTCAGAGCGCTAACAGGCTGCAGTTAGCTCAGGTTAGCTGTTAGCTGTTAGCCGCTGAGCTACACCAGCATCCTGAGGAGGAAAACCTGCCACGACAGCATCACTGCTCACCACAGCTCTCTGAGTCTGTCCGAGTCGGTCTGTTTGTCTGTAGGTTAACATCCACAACTCGACCCCCAGCCTCCCACACCTTATCACAACAGCAGTGTGAGAGTTAGCATAATGCTAACGGAACTAGCTGTCGGCTGTTGACAGACTGGGCCCCTCAGAGCACTTAGCAGTTAGCTTCTCAAGTCCAAACACAGACAGCATGATGTTGCTTCTGTCAGCTGACGGACGGTCAGTGTGTTTGTTAGCTCAGAGCTAACGTTAGCAGCTAGCACACAGGTGTGTTTTTACTGTAAGCTGACGTCAGTGTGTCTGTTAGCTCAGAGCTAACATTAACAGCTTGCACACAGCTGTGCTACTATCAGCTGTCAGACTAAACTCACAGGCTACATGATGCTAACCTGAAACCAGTCTGTTGACATTCCTGTCTTTAGGTAAACATGACGTCTGAGTGATGTTTAAACACCCTGTCGGTGTTGAACATCACTTACTGCTGCTTTGAAGATTTCAAACTCTTCAAACATTCAGTGTGCAACAACAACAACAACAACAACAATAACAACAACAACAAGGTTTCTAGCAGGACTGTCCCGTCAGTGGAATAAACTCAGTTTTAGAGATCTGTTGATTAAATCAGCTCATCCAGAAAGATCGTCGACTAAACTGTCAGTAGTCAAGAACAGGCCTGTTTTTCAACAAGTTGTAACTTTGTTTCCTCCAGACAAAGACGAAACAACTGTCTAATATTCCCGCAACAATCATGCTGCTGCAACTCAACCATAAATTAACTTGTATCTAAAGTTGTAACTTCAGAATTCAGTGGCGGTTTGACCCAAAACAGAACATGACCACACTCTGTCCTGACCTTGTTTATTATTGATTGCTGCGTTGTCAACAAAGTGAAAGTGAAACATGTCTTCATTGGAATTTAGCCATAAAAGTAGTACAAAATCAACCTACACTGATACTCACCAGACAGAGCTTGACTTAAACATTGTTTTGTGAATGCCACTCCAATATAAAGTCAGTTTCGGACAGTCCCAGAATATAGAGAAAATATCAGTCTCCCATGAACTGTTTATTCCCATTTTTTTATTGCATAGGGTGTTTTCATTTTTAACATTAAGAAGAGTATTGTACATTTTAGAGATGGACTTGTTTAGTGTTGAACTGAAGGCTGATTTTAGGATTTTATGAAACAAAAAAAACAGATTCTGTTGTTAATAAATCTGTAGGCATACATTTCTGATTGAAATAATGTCTTACTACTTTGAGGTAACTTTGCTGTAAGCCATGTTCATCCTGCAGTGATTGAAAGATTTTAGTGCCCCCTTGTGCATAAATGGAAGATAGGTGGTTAGCCCCTTTCCTATCCAGGATTCAAATCTTCTATCCCCTCTGTTGGAAAAAAAATAATTCTGTATTGTATGTGTGTATATATAAAACCCTAACCCTAATAAAAATCAGTATTTATTAATCATGTCTTGTTTTATTATGTTGGTGTCTTGAAGACCCTTAAGTGTTTAGTTGTCTGATGTTTTTAACCTCTAAGGGACCAGGCTGAACAACAGTTTATCTTGTCTATTATTATGAAAAATAGCATATGTGATGAAAATATGAAGACTTGACTTTTCCCTGATGTTTATTTCACAGGTGATATTTGAACATGAAGGAGTCTTCATCCATCCAGGCAGCGATGAAGACGGCATCGAGCAGGATATACTAATTTCAGGGTCGCTGCGGATTGTTGAGAAGGTAAAACAGTTCGGAGTCGAAACATCACAGCACTCTGTTCTTTATCAAATAATTTACACGTTATGTTCAAGTCTAATCTATAAATTCACTAAGTAATAAAGTGCTCATTACAAGACCCAAAAAAGAAATTCAGTGATTAAAACCAACAATAATAGAAATTATTCTTATCTGAGAATCTAAAACCATAATTTTTTGCTTAAAAAGGCATTTAATAGTTTCTGAGAATCATCCACAACTAATGTTTCTGTGATGAATCGACTGATTCAGCTTGACAGGTTTTATTATTCATGATGCCATAAAACTTATGTAACATTTTGTGTGTCAGGATGCTGAAGTGTTTGTGGAGTACAGACCGCTGGAAGATTCAGTCGACCCGTCAAACATGTTGTGTGCCGGAAAGGTTTGTCTCACTTTCTACAACAAAAATACATGATGATGATGGTGATGATCAGGATGATGGTGATTTAATTAATTGCCTTGTGTGTGTTGTTCAGGACTCCAGCTCAGTCATGGAGTGGGACCAGTGTTCAGAGAAGTCCCAGCAGCTGTTAGAGTCTCAGCAGAGCTACGAGACCGAGTGGGACATGATCAACGCTGTGTCCTTCAGGAAAAAGACCTGCAGCAACGGAGACGGTCAGTTTAAACCTCCGAAAATCACATACACTTTATTTAAATTAAATTAAATTTATTAACAACCCTCATTAACTTCTGTTCGTTCATATCGTTGATATCGTTCATGTTTTTATTTGTGGCGGATGTGTTTCCAGGTGCTTCTGTGAGTGAATGACTGTTTTGAAGTTACTGTATTATTATTAGTTTCTACATGAATTTTTCATGTATTCATCATTTAACCCTCTGAACCCAGAAACCACCTGGCAGCTCTGAAAATACTTTTCTTCTTTCTAAAAATGAATTTCAGCAATTTTTTTAGTTTATGATAAACAGAAAAAATAACATCTAATCTTAAAATGTTAGGTGCATCTATTAAATACTGAGCTGAAGGGGGTGAATATTTATTTTTTAATTAACCATTTACTTGACCTTATATATTATATTTCTAATTAATTTACATTATTTTGTAAAAATCTGTTTTCACTTTGATATTGAAGAGGTTTTTTTTTGTGCAAACTCTTGTCAAAAAATGATATTGACCATTATTTCATGTATAAAAGCAACAAACATCCAAAAGGAGTTAATACTTTTCATAGGCATTGTTTTTTCTGTACTTCTTCAGGCTCTCTGAACCACAGCAGCAGTGAGCGGAGCCGATGGGCATTTAGCTTCAGCGTCAGTGAACTCCGATCTATCAGAGTGAGGGAGGAGGGCTGGACTGTCCTGCTGCTCAGACTGAAGGAGTCCAGCTCCTCCTGCTCCTCCCCGCCCACTCTGCACTTCCACCAGGGCGGCAGCAGAGAGTTCATGGACAGCCTGAGGAGGTTCGCTCTGCTCAGCGAGTGAGTGCTCTAACTCTTCTTCCACTGTCAAGATGTGTCTCTAGTCTCACATTATACAGAATATAATACTTTTAGGTTTGGGGAAAAAAAAAACAAGACGACATGAAATAATAAATTATGTTTATGTTTATTTCTCTGTAAATAAATCAGTGGACACAGTCGGGACACGCTGTCCTCTGTGTCACAGTATTGTGCTAAGGACCCCGTATCTCTGTGTTATTAAAGTTCTTATCAGCTCGTCTCATAATGGAAGCGTCCAGCAGCAGGGTGACGTCCTGCTGACTGTCTGTCTCCTGATTGGCCAACTCGTCTTTGATCACAGAGAGCAGTGACTCACTGTTTCTGGCTTTTATTTTGATGGAACCTGCTTCTGACCTCTCATTGATTCAAATGAAATATTAGTCATGAAGTCAAGAACGGATTTCAAAATTTTAGTTCAGACTTTCTAAAACAAAGATACTCTTTTTATTTTCATTCTTTCAAATCTTCATGTGTTCTCTCAAATAGGCCTGTCACGATAATTACTATATCAAGTTATCGTTTGATGTATAAAATGGACACCATAGTTTTTGGAAACGAGCTGGAAACAAAATTTTCTCATGTTATCTAAAAACTTGACTTAAAGCTATGAATTTATAATCAAAATATTTTCAATTAAATGTCCTGTCTGTGGATTAATCACCTGATCGTTGCAGCTTCAATTCACACTGTGTGTGTGTGTGTGTGTGTGTGTGTGTGTGTGTGCAGGGCTCCAGAAGATGAAGCATGTCTGTTGGTCAGCACTCCAAACAAAGCTCTGTCTCAGTCCTTCGAGAACCTGCTGGACGACAACAACTTCGGCCTCGTGCATGTAAGAAACTAAACACTCTCTAACACTTCACTCAGTCGGCTGACCTTTATTTACATTTTAATCACTGTCGCCTTGTATTTCACTGCAATATATAAAATATACATAGAATATATAAGTCTGTAAGGGAACACCTCAAACATGTCTGTTGTGTAGAATAACATAGTTTTAATGATATAAATCATTAAAAAAAAAAAAGCACAAGTTGAATTTCTCTGATATTTAAAAAAAAAAAAAAAATTGGAATAAAATGGAATCTATATTTACTACATTCTCCAAGTTTCACAAATGTCGGAAAAAAAATAAATTGGTTCTACATATTGACTATTTCCATGTTTCCAGCCTCTCCTGTCCTGTCCTTACTTTCATAACCTATGATCTGTTCAAGAAAAGTCCAAACCCTGACGATAATGCCTGTTTTTACAGTTTCTTTCTGGGAGTAACATGGATTTTTGGTAGATTTTTCTAAAAAAACATCATTTTCAAATGGCAGGTTCGAGGGGTTCATTGGATCAGTTTGACTCTGAATCATCAGGGACACAAAGAAAACAAACCTCCTGCTGACTTTAAGAAAATACACATTGTTTTTCATTTGTTTTGAAGTTCGCATTAGATTTCCATGTAGTCACATGATGCTCCGTCTCTGCAAAAACCAGGTTAAACACAGTGATATACAGATATTTTCTGTATAAAATATGTGTGTCTAATATCTGTAAATATGAGACAATGTTAAGAGGAACTGGATGCTGAGAGAACAGTTTGTTTCCAGCAGAAGTTCAGGAAGGACCCGTATGTCACCACACTGGGCGGCTTCTCCAAAGTCACCAACTACATCTTCGACGCTTTCCGAGGGACAGAAGAGCAGCACCAGCGCCCCCCGGAGGAGGTGGCCGACCTGCTGGGAGAGGTCATCCCTGGGCTGGAGATCAACCAGCAGGAGGAGCCGGGCTTCGAGGTCATCACCAGGGTGAGACCAGGACACACACTTTCATTATTGTCATATTATATTATATTATACTATATTATTTTATATATTATTATATATAATGTATGTATAAAGTACAGGTTATCAGACTGTTGGAGACTCAACATGACAGTTGTCCTCTGTCTGTCTGTCTGTCTGTCTGTCTGTCTGTCTGTCTGTCTCACCTGTCTGTCTGTCTGTCTGTCTGTCTGTCTGTCTGTCTGTCTCACCTGTCTGTCTGTCTGTCTGTCTGTCTCACCTGTCTGTCTCCCCCGTGTTCCCTCAGATGGACCTGGGGACGCGTCCTCAGGTAATCAGAAGGGAGCCTCTGTCAGTGGAGGACTGGACCAAACACCAGGATCCAGAGGGGAGGATGATCAACATCCCACTGCTCAAACAGCTCGTCTTCAAAGGAGTAAGATTCATTTATGATGATTTATTAATTCATGTATTATATTATATAAAGTAATATTTATATTTTATATGAAATAATTAATTAATTGTACAAAGTATCATTTGTATGTATTGTTATGTAATTATTTAATTTAGGAATTATATATCATCTCAGAATAAACAGTTCCATCTGTCACTTTAAATTATTATAACGTCACTGATTCTTGAGAGTCGGGACAAAACACTTTGTGAAAAACTTTTTTTGAAAATGTACACTATATTGATTAGAGTTATATATTCATGTAGATAAAGATCTGTGCTATTTAACCATGTAAAGGTGCAGGCTGGAGGTTAAAAAACATTTTTAACAAATTCACATGTTTACCTCAAAAACTTGATTTGTGTCAACTCCGTCAGACACACTAAAAGTACATAATTATATAATTATAATAGCCCAACAAGAACCTTAAGTTCTGATGTATGTTGTAATAGTGTTTAATTACTCTGATATGCAATCAAATATAATATATAAACTAAAGGCTTCATTTCACACAATTATGAATACACAGATTTCTAAAAATTTGCATTTTCAAACATTATCTTTTATTTTGCCACTAAAGAAAAACATCCTTAAATGAATAAGACACAAGAGGGTGTAGATCTGATGATCTTTTATTACTTAAACAATAAAAACTGAAAAAGAATTTGTTTTATCCCAAAAAAATTACAAAAACATACATCTGACGGTGCTTATGAAGATCTGACGGTGTTGACGGGAAACTGACGGAGTTGACAAAATTGTATTTGCATTTCTGATTAATAAACAAATGCTTTTTTAAACAGATGGAGGTGACAAAAGATTAAGAAATAACAAATCTATATAACTCTAAATAACAATTTTTAATTCAACTGTAATAAACAAACTGTAAATACACAATTTCAAACTTTAACAAATTGCACCATTTCCAACTATTAAAAAGAAGTGAAGAAATGTCATTAAGCTTATAACAATCAGCCATAGGTGTTGCAAAACATGGCATGCTTAAAAACTTGGGAAAAGAAGAGAAGAGGAACAAGCATAAAAAAATACACTAGGCTGTAACATGAATGCAGTCATGAGGCACTTATAACTTGAGCAGTAGGCGTCGGACATGCTCGCGCTCTATGAAGTCCATCACGTCAGGAACAACACTGTAAATTTCGCGAGTTCTTGATTGGACTGGTGATGCATCTCCAATTAGTTTTACTATGATGTCTTGAAGTGGGCAGAAACAGACATCTTTCTTGCCACACTTAGGCTTAACCTTTGCGGTTGGACCATGGGGATGCAGAAATTCCACTTTCACATCCTGATGTTTAGTGTCCACAGCAATGGTCTTAGCTAGCCACCAGTGATCATCATATACAACTGCTAACCAGTCTCCATTATTAAGGCTGCTCACAGTTGTTACTGGCACAGTGCCCTCAGGACCTTTCAATGGCTCCTCTTCCATCACAGCTCTCATTTCCACATCTTCTTCCATCTCCCCTCCCATCTCATTTTCCATCTCATCCCACAACATCTCTATCGGTCTTTTCTTTCTTGCCCTCCGGGTATCACTCTGCTGTTCATCTGGGCCCTGAAAATACAAGGTAGCTGGGCAGAAGCACTGGCAATCCAACATCTTGCTGCAAAAGCAGGATAGTTGTCTGTGGTGGATCCTGTTCTCATGTGCGATGACTTGGTGTATTTTTCTAGTTAAGGGAACTGGTCTGAGAGGATCCATGAGAAGTGTATCGTATCTTTCCATGTCTTCTTCTACAATGTGGTGCAGCTGAACGCCCTTCAGACTGTTTGAGACCTTCTCAAAGAATGTGTGTCCATCTGTCACATCATTTCCTCTCAGCACTAGGTTGTCAGCTGTTCTTTTTACTGTTCCACCAATGCCGTCTGGTGCGCCTTTACCGTGGGAAGTGGGGAAGAAGTTCCAGGTTGCTTTTTCAAACCCTAGTGTAGGTGGAACAGCAGACAAAAGAAAAAAGTTCTTCTTGTTCTTGTACTGTTTGCTTGGTCCATCAGACCAAAAGTGCACAGTGGTGACCTGTGGATATTTAGTCTTGATATCTTTTAAGACAGGTTCCATGTGTGTCCAGATTGCCACAGCATCTTGTCTCTTCGACTCGGACAGTGTGCAAAACGCTGCCTTTTCACCCTTCGTGTAATACATTCCAGTATGGAGTGTTATCTGTGGCAGATTTTGTCCAAAATGACAGGCCTGAACTTCAGATTTATATTTGCATCTCCAGGATTCTGAGAAGTCAACGTGGACGATTGCTGTATTTTCATCACAGGACTCAATTGTGTTGATGTATGCTTTTGATTGGTTTTGCACTGAACACACATGTGTTGTAGTTTCATTTCTGAGTTTTCGCTCATAGAGTTTTATGAGCTCTGAAAGGCTGCCACTGTGTTGGACAAGCTTAGTGTTGATGTGGATTCCATTGCCTGTGTCTTCTTGAACTCTCTCCCACTGCCTCCACTGAACATGGATTTGGTCTTGCTCTTGGGTTGTAATTGTCCCTTTGTTTAGACGTCGTGAGCAGCTACGAAGAAGGCAAGCCTCACTTGCTGGAGAGCAACAAACTAATTGAAAACTGTCATCTAGTTTGTTTGACTTCACAACACCAGACATTCTCAGGACCTCAAGCATTAAGCAGGCATTCTCATGTATTTGACACAGACAGGTCTTCCGATCAGATGCTTTTGGTGCTGTGACATAGAAGGGCTTCAGAACACAGAATGAAGAATAGCTCAGCTTTACAGTGGGGTTCCTGATAAGAAAATCAGTATGGAGGTTGATCATGGAATCTGTCAGGATCATTCTCTGCTGCTTGATCTTGTTCCTGGTGATTGTGTCAGTCTTATCAGTTGTCACACGTGCAGAATTCAGGAAGAAATCCTGAACAGTCTGTGTGATACCCTGTAGGAATGTTGGCTTTTTTGTTGGCTGTTCCTTTCCTCTCATTAGCTTGTAAGTTAGCCCAAACTGCTGGATTCGGTGAAGAAGACGGTACTTTTTTAGGATCTTGCCTGATGACACACTTAGTGCTGGTTTCTGACGCCGTGGACCAGGAGGTTGTTTGTTTTTCTTCAGCTCTTTTCTGATAATGTTGTGGAATAGAAGAGCTTTTTTGAT
Source organism: Centropristis striata (assembly GCF_030273125.1). NCBI lineage: Eukaryota > Metazoa > Chordata > Actinopteri > Perciformes > Serranidae > Centropristis > Centropristis striata. The sequence goes on from NC_081522.1 coordinate 32,352,352, forward strand.
GTCTGGATTTCTTATGTCGCTTCCTAATAGCATCTTCTTTGTTTCTGTGCCTGGAGAGTCCAGTTGTGTTTTACTTGTGGCCTTTTTTGTGCGCAATATTTTTTTTCTGAGTTTGTTTCGTTGCTTTGTTACATTCTTAAGCTTCTCTTTCAAAATTTGTATTTCTCTTGAATGCCTTTTTCGTGTTTTACTTCTTTCCTTTCTTTTCCTTTCCTGTCTGCGATACTCTCTGGCATTGTATTCTAGAATATCTTGATCTTGCGGACTATCTGGGGGGGTATCTGCCTCCTGCACTGCACCTTCGTGGGACCTTTTCTGTCTAGAACTTTTCTGGGCCTCTCTCCAATACTTTCTCTGAATCCTCTGTGCCCTGTCTCCCATCTTTTCTATCTGTATTACTTTTTTGTCTTGAACTCTCCTCTTCCACCTCTGTCTTTCCTCTGCTTGCATGGCATATTTCTTCTCTGGGTCACTGTTTAATTTTTCTCTTCGCTTTTGTTGGTACTCTCTATTTCTTCTCCTTTGCTCCTCAACTGACAATTTCTGTCTAGCCATGCTTTCCTTTAATACAAAAGTCATAAAAAATGTATTTGAATATTACTATGGAATCAGATGCCCATTTACTTAACATGATTGATTGATTGATGGAAAATTTTAAAGGTGCAGTGTGTGTTCCTACAACCAGATGTTAAAAACATCTACACACTGGCTTGGGCAGACAAAATCAATGTCCAGTGGAAGTAATGGGTATTATTGTAGTAGGTAGTATTGTAACACAGCCATTACAATATTCCTAAGAGTATAACACAAAATGTTCAGGATTTCTTCGTGAACTCTGCTTGTGTGAGAACTGATATAATTGTGATAATGGATAAGAAGTAGCAGATTCATTACACTAATGACGGTGGAGAGGCAGGGTTTTGCACACTGTCCGAGTCAAAGAGACAGGATGCTGTGGCATTCTGGACACATAGCTTATGGATCCTGTCTTAAAATATATCAAGACAAAATTACCACAGGTGCACTTTTGGTCTGATGGTCAAAGTAAACTAAAGTAAGTAAGTAAAGTAACTTCTTCCCCGCTCTATAAGAAGCCAGTGTGTATTTTCATTCGTGAAAACTGCACACTGCACCTTTAAGATTTTACATCAATCAATCAATCAATCAATCAATCAATCAATCAATCAATCAATCATGTAGATAAGTGCTATATATAAGACACATGCTGGAAAATGATTCAATAAGTAGACCACAGCCCAAGTATATTGTAAAATAGTGTATTTGCATGCTATATATATACATTATTGTGCAGATAAAACCCTAAAATAACATTCTATTCCTTTACTATGTTCAAAAATAGTATAATATTAGCACATTAAGCAATTATTGGTGGGTTTGTCAACTCCGTCAGACTATATGTCAACTCCGTCAGACATAAAACCTGACGGAGTTGACTCTGACGGAGTTGACAAAATGGCCTCCTTTTTCCCTCTAGAGAAAAAAACACTGCAGCTAGCTAGCTAGTTTTTTGGCTATTGCTAGCTGTCTCCATAATCTCAATAAAATACTTTCATTGAATACACTATGGTTTAATAAATGTATCATAATGGAGAGACGGTGTTGACATGCTCCAGCTGTGACTATAGGAAAATTGACATTGTTCATCTAAAATATCAAAAATGTCAAACATACCAGACCTTGTGTGGTATTAATGCATTCACCACAGCTAGCAGAATGAAAAGGGACCCTCAGGGATATAGCTGACCATGCAATTGCCTGATTTAATGAGGTTTATGAAAAAATCTGACGGAGTTGACAGAAACAGAGGACACAACTTTGATAGGCAGATTTCTATGGAAAATATTTTTAGATATTCATGGCACACATTGTTTTATACATTTATAACCCTTATCTTTGATTTGATATAAATGTTTTCACAATTGTAGAGGTTTTTAAAGTTTTTTGGGGCTGGTGAATATTGTGACCTCTTGCTGAGGACAAGAGAAATAACATGGGCCGTCTAACCACTGGTCATACATTTAAACAAATATCCCCCCAAAAAGTAATTATCTATGCTAAAACTTAACATCAGTATTCACAATTCCTTTAGATCTAACTTTGTGAGTATGTAAATCATTATTAATTTCTTTATTTTTGATATAAATAAGACTTGTCTATGTGGGACATGTTTTGTCCCGACTCTCAAGAATCAGTGACATTCAGGTAAAGTCACAGTCAGCTCAGTCAATAAAAACCTGTCTCCCCATGTCTCTGTCTCATGTCACCTGACTGTCTCCTGGTGTCTCTGCAGGGACTGTGTCACGCAGTGAGAAAAGAAGCATGGAAGTTCCTCTTGGGATATTTTCCGTGGGACAGCACGCTGGAGGAGAGGAAAGTCCTGCAGAGAGCCAAGACGTACGACTTTACTTCATCACTATCACTATTACTGAACAAACTCTGTGTTTAGACTTCCAAGACACAGCCTGAAATCAAACTGATCAAATGATCAACCATCCATTAATCGATCAACTTAAAATAATAAAGATAAATCTGATCAATTCTTTTAGAAGTTTCATAAGTGAAAATACAAACCTCTTCCTCTCTCAGCTTCTTAAATGTGAAGATTTTCAGCTTTTTCACTTTAAATCCTGATCTGTAAAGTTATATGTCTGTTATTGTTTTTTTAGCAATGTGAAGAGGTTATTCGGGCTCTGGGATCTTTATCATTAAATAAAACAGTTTATGCCCTTAATTATGATCTAGACCTGAAATTATTAGTGATTAGTGGAATGGAAGAAAAGTTTTCTGCAAACATTTGGTAATTGTTTGAATTTTTGTTTTATTGTTTTAGTAGAAATATTTTGAAGAAGTAGTTTCTTCCAGCTGCTCAAATGTGATGATTTACTTAATAATAAATGTAACATCTTTGGGTTTTAAACAAGAAGACATCACTTTGTGCTTCAGGAAAGTGTAAAAGACATTTTTATTTATTTTAGAGATAAAAATTATTAATAAACAGCAGAGAAAATAATAGATAATGATATTAAAAGCTACAGTCCTGTTGTCACGGTGCTGATGTTGCTGTGCTGTGTGTCTCCGTGGCGACAGTGATGAGTACTTCAGGATGAAGCTGCAGTGGAAATCGGTCAGTGAGGAGCAGGAGAGGAGGAACTCCAGACTGAGAGACCACAGGAGCCTGATAGGTCAGCTCATCTTCATCATCATCAATTTACTCTGAAGATAAAAACATTACGTTAACTCTCTGCTGCGTCGTCTTTTTCTCTGCAGAGAAAGACGTGAACAGAACCGACAGAACCAACAGATTCTATGAAGGCATCGATAACCCGGGTCTGGTTCTGCTGCACGACATCCTGATGACCTACTGCATGTTCGACTTCGACCTGGGTCAGTTCCTCAGATCTACTGTGGATCAATAACGTCTGATCACATTATTACTTCAGACTAATTCGGTGTGTTGATGTGCACCTCAGGTGCAGGCACACTGTCTACTTTTTGTCATACTTGACAAAAATTATTTATTATCATTATTCATCTTCCTTCAGATTTTTAGTGAAGAACTCGTTGCACAACGTTTTTTAGAAAATCGCCAAAAACTGTGCTGTAAAGTCCCATTGAAATAAATGGGAGATTGACGTGAAAAGAGCTCAGAAACACACTTTGGGCCTTTGCTAATTCGCTATACTTTAACATAGAAAAATGATTTAAAGTTTAAACGGGCTACTAGACTCTAGACTGTATTGGTCCAAATGACATAAATCATAAAAAAGAGTTGTTTCTCTTTGACCCTTACATCCTTTATTTATTTTGTATTTATTTAAGTTTACACCTTTCTCTTCTCTGTCAGAAACAAGCAGAAGCTGATCTCTGCTGATAAATACTGTTGTTTAGAGCAGTGATACTGTATTCAGTTTTTGTTCATAAGTGTGTTTTTTGAATGCCTTTATTTAGTATTCTTCAGACCTACTGAGGCAAACAGAGACCAACGTTGACAATAACTGTGAAATAAATAAATTTCACTGAAGTCTTTTTTGTTAAATATGTGTGTTTGTTTTCTCAGGGTACGTTCAGGGTATGAGCGACCTGCTGTCTCCGATCCTCTACGTGATGGAGAACGAGGTCGACGCTTTCTGGTGTTTTGTCTCCTTCATGGATCAGATGGTGAGGACTTTTATTGTGAACATGTCATTCAGTAGCTTCCTGCTGTCACAGAGCTGACCTTCATATATATATAATATGTGTACATACAGCGATGTGTTTATGATCCAGACGTCTACAGCAGATTATCTGTGTGTTTGTTGTTGTTGCAGCATGAGAACTTTGAGGAGCAGATGCAGGGCATGAAGACTCAGCTGATCCAGCTCAGTACTCTGCTCAGACTGCTGGACTTGGCCTTCTGGAACTACCTCGGTACTGAAACTCCTCCAGATATTAATCTGTGTTATTAAAAAACAGAGTGCCAGATTCACACATATTAAAGATACAATCACCTGCTGCAGCTCCCCTTCACAACAAAACAGCTCTTTATTCATGGCCTGTGTTTAATACCACAGATTTATTGAATATTAATTGTAAGTGATTATAGATTTTTTTAATATTAATTATAATTGATTACAGATTTATTGAATATTAATTATTAATTAGAAGAGAATATAGATTTATTGGATACTAATTAGAATAGATTACAGATTTAATCAACATTATAAATGATTACAGATTTATTTAATATGAGTTATTAGTGTAAAAGATTTATTAAATATTCATTAAAAGTTATGGCAGATCCGTTAAATAATAATTATACATTAATACAGGTTTATTTCATAATAATTAGAAGTGATTACACATTTATTCAATATAAATAAGAAGCGATCACTTATTTATTATTATTTAGAAGTGAAAGATTTATTTAATGTGGCGCTTTAAAAACTAACCTTACAGTTTTTCACAATAAAAGCATTTAAAGTGTGAAAGTTGTAATTAACAAACACAGGAGCAAGAATCTCATGAGGTAATCTCACTGTTTCTGATGTGTTTCTAAAAATAAGTAGAAGGAGAAGTTAACGTAAGTGTTTGTTTCTGTATTTATCAGTAGAAGAAGTTAACCTCAGTTTGTTTGTGTGTTTTTTCTGCAGAGGCTCAGGATTCTGGTTATCTATACTTTTGTTTCCGCTGGTTGTTGATCAGATTTAAGAGAGAGCTCAGCTTCCAGGACGTCCTGAGACTCTGGGAGGTGAGTTTCTTTTTCTGTGGTGGATCTGCTGTAATAGTCATCGGTGTTAACCTGCAGCTGTGTGAGTCCATGGTTTGTAAACTTACGTGTGTGTGTGTGTGTGTGTCTCAGGTGATGTGGACCGGTCTGCCCTGTCAGAACTTCCACCTGCTGGTCTGCTGCGCCATCCTGGACTCCGAGAAACAGAAGATCATGGAGGAGAACTACGGCTTCAATGAAATCCTCAAGGTCAGGCCGGCAGTATATTATCTAAATATAATATATATAACGTCCAATTTACAGTTCCAGGTTGTTTTAGTGATCAGGATTAGTAACACACTGTAACTGTTGCTCATTTCATCTTTTGTTGTAGCACATTAATGAGCTTTCTATGAAGCTGGACATCGAAGAGATTCTTCAAAAGGCAGAAGGCATCTGTCTGCAGATAAAGAGCTGTAAGGTACGTTTGACGACACATTTCTGCAGATAAGGAGCTGTAGGGTATGTCCAACAACCCGTTTTTACATTTAAAAACCTGCAAAGTACGTTCATCACACATTTCTGCATGTAAAGAGCTTTAAGGTGCAATCAGTAGCAGGTTTCTGCAGGAAAAGAGTTGTAAGGTCCATTCAGTAGCACGTTTCTGCATATAAAGAGTCATAAGGTCCATTCAGTAGCAAGTTTCTGCATATAAAGAGTCTTAAGGTCCGTTCAGTAGCACCTTTCTGCATATAAAGAGTCATAAGGTCCGTTCAGCAGCACGTTTCTGCATATAAAGAGTCATAAGGTCTGTTCAGTAGCACTTTTCTGCATATAAAGAGTCGTAAGGTCCGTTCAGTGGCACGTTTCTGCATATAAAGAGTCATAAGGTCCGTTCAGTAGCATGTTTTTGTATATGAAGAGTTGTAAGGTCGGTTCCGTAGCAGGTTTCTGCAGGTAAAGAGTTGTATGGTCCATTTCAGTAGCACGGTTCTGCATGTCGTAAGGGCTGTTCAGTAGCATGTTTCATCATATAAAGAGTCGTAAGGTACGTACAATAGCACATTTCTTCAGATAAAGAGCTGTATGGTACGTTCAACTACCCATTTCGGATATAAAGGGCTGTCAGGTAAGTTTAACGACATGTTTCTGCATATGAAGAGCTGTATGGTACATTCTGCAGATATTCTGTATCTCCACCTGGTCGAAGCGGACCCAGACTACAGATGGATCCAGGTGTTTTAGAAGTCTGTAGCAGTAAATGAAAACAGTTTATATAATGAGTCTGTTAATCTTTGTTCGGTGTTCCCCAGGACCTGCCTCAGTCCATCAGCTCCATCCTGGGTCTGGACTTGGAGGATTGTGGCTCTGACCTGACTCCGTCTGGGCCGGCTCCGGCTCTCAGACCGGCGCAGCGACCAGACGCCTGCTCCAACGGACTCTTGAGACAGACAGCCAGCTCTCACAACGGCTGCAAAGTGGCCTTCATATCGTAGTGAACAGAGACTGACTCAAGTGTGTCAGCTGGAGGACGCCACGTCGGCATGACGACAGGAGGAGGATGGGGGGACACCACGTCGGCATGACGACAGGGGGAGGATGGGGGAGGGAGGGGGGGAGTGCCACATTGCCATGGTGACAGGAGGACGGGGAGGATGTAAAAAGGATTTAAGATTAATGAGAATCTTATTTTTGTAATTTCTCGTACCATATTGTCTCTTTATTCAGATTCAGTCATTCCTTCTCTGGAAATTTCTGAAGCTCCATTCGGAATAATTTCATTTTTTATAAAAAATAAGAACTGTGTGATGGCTTACTATTGTCTGTCAGGGCCCGGGACTGTCCGCTGGGACAGAGAGATAAAATAAAATACAATTAAATATACAAGGATGGGATTTAAACTGACAGGAGGAGCAGAACTATTATTATTATTATTATTATAACTGCGTCTGAATGGAGCTTCAGTGGGCAGAGCTTTAGTGGGCCGGGCCTCGTGTCGTGACTGGTCAGGTCCAACAAGGCGTTTAAACAGATCAAATATTAATAACCTCCTTCAGTATTAATCATTAATATGGAATAAGAGAGAATCCGTGTTTCCTCTGATGTGATGAAGTATGGATTATTGTTTTTATCTGGTGAAGCTGATTGATCGGCTCTGTCGTTTATCCAACACGCTGTCGATTAGACCATGCCCACTTCTGTGTGATGAAAGCTTTGACATGGTGTCAACCGGCAGGCAGCAGTTGGCAGCAACTCGAACTCAGTGGGGGTCCCATTGTCATGAAACACATGAAAAAGTTGTGTCCTTTAAAAATTCTGTATGTATCAACTCATTGTCGCTGCAGCGTGGAGGCTCTCATCATACAGGAGTGGGCATGGCTTCATCTAGTGGGTGATTAAATGTACTTTTAAAGGAACATTTAAACATTTTAGGAAATATAACTGTTCATTGTTGGAAGTTAAATCAGAAGATTTAGATGATTTCTTTACTTAAAGAGAGGAGAAACAATTACTGGATGATTCTGGTTTTTCACCTTTTTTTGCAGTGTTGGCGTCTCTTCTGATGACATCATACATCTGGATGTGGAGTAAATTTGAACCTAAAATCTGTCAGTTTTTCTGCAGGTGTTTATGAAACGTGACCACAGTGAAGTTGTGTTGTCACTTGATATTAAACTGCAAGAGCTGTTGGTAACCACAGGTGTGCAGTTACCTCAGCTTCACAATTAAAGCCAGTTTCAATGTGAAGTAGCAGCAGTTTAATTAAATCTGAAGCATCATTAAAAAATTATAATTCTGCTCATTAATAATAAAACCAAATGTTTGTTTCCAGAATGTGACACTGTTCCTTTTAAAGAGACTCAGCTCAGATCAGCTGTTTGTTTCAGTTTCATCCCAACGTGAATCAGCGACTTTAATGTAAAAATAAATCTGATTATTATTAAAGAAGTTTCTGTGGAACACCTTGGGATGAAACGGACTGCTTCAACTTTCTGTTTGTGTTTCAGCTCTTTTCATGTAATCCAACAACTTTTGGGCAATAAAACCATTTCAGGAGAACTTTTACTTTTTTGTTGTCAAACAACACAAGATGTCAACACACAGTGACATCTGCAGAGAAAAATATCAATTAAAATGTTCTTGATGAGATCTTTGATGGATCAGAGAAATAACTTTAATGCAACTAACTGGAAGCTGTTAAAATGATTCAGAAGGAGGAAAGGCTGCATTAATCAATAATTGAATATAAACAACAGATTAAACTATTGTGTAATAGTTATAAACAATTAGACTACTCTTCATTTTCTTTCATCTGCTTTGTTTTTGTTTCTGGTTTATAAGAAATCAAACTTGAAACACTGAAATGTATTTTTCATGTTTCATTTTAAATTGTCGATGACAGTTTCTAAATATGTGAGCATTTTAAAACCCCTCACACACACATACATTCCTATATTACCAACAGTGGACCATAATTATAAACCGACCAAATGTAGACCTTTTCCGTTTCTGGCCATTTAAAAAAAAAATATATTATTTAAAAATGGGGGACCTCCAGCAGATCTGTCCATCTTCTACTTGTAATGGAGTAATTTCAGTGTGGTATTATTAATTTTACTGCAGTAAAGAATCTGGGTACCTCTTCCACCACTGATTAAAACACACACAAACAGAAATTATTAACCACACACACTGTCCTCTCTTCTATCTGCAGCCCCTCAGAATAAAAACTAACGAGTGTAAACAGACATACACGAAAACTCCAAAAACACAAATTAGATTTTATTCAACTGTAAATATTGGTTTACTGCAGGGCAGAAAACAGATGATAACATGATGATGGGAAACATTAAATATTTAATAAAAACATCCAGAACATTCATTAATATTCATGAATGAAATAAAGCAGTTTAACATGTGAAACAAGATTTATTTTTTGATTTAAATGTCAGGCGGCGTGAAGAGCGGCTTGTCTCCAAATGTCACTTCAGCTGCTTTCATGTGACTGATGGAGCCTTCGTCCTCCTACTTCTCCTCAACCTTTGATTGGGGACATTTGGCACGCAGAAGGAGGAGACGGAGTAAGGTATCACCTGATCAGCTCATAAAGCTTCATCGGAGAGAACAAAGCTGCTCCTGCCGCCTCACTGCTCTTTCATTTCCTGTTTGGCAGGAAATTGTGCGAGTAGCCGGCTGATAGTGGCGAGTTATCGGCCTCCATCTCTGTGGCTGTTATTGAGGTGCAGCGACTGTCAGTCAGCTCCACCTGCTCATAGAGACGAGCTTCACACAAACACACACTCACTACGTCAGGAAAACACTCAGAGAGGAAAACGGCCTGAAAAATGGAAATATTTTTATTTTATTTTTAAATTAAATAATTATATTACTTTTAAGATTTTTTTTTTTTTTTTTAATTTAAGATTTTAAAAACAAAACAAAGATTCATACTGTATGAAACTGAAAGAGGAAAATGAACACTGTAAATTATTCACTCAACATTAAATATAAAACAGCTTTTAAAGGTTATTTTAGACATTTCCTTTTTTTTAAGTTTAAATAAGTTTTTGTGCAAAACTTTGTGCGACACAAATTGAAGCAACATTATTTATATGTATATATTTTAATGATGGTTTGACAGCAGAAAATGCAGAATATGAACTTTAAAAACATTTAAAGCTGAATTTGTGCTGAAAACATTGACAGATGTCAAAAATCAGGTAAAATCAGATTTAAAATCAGGTAAATCAGAGAGATTTAGAGGAGCTCTACTATCAGACAGAGACAGAGTAGCTGTTTCCAGTCATCATGCTAATCTAAGCTAGCTGTTTCCATCTGTTTCCAGTCTCTATGCTAAGCTAAGCGAGCTGTTTTCCCCTTTTCCTGTATTTATGCTAAGCTAAGCTAGCTATTACCCGTTTCCAGTCTCTATGCTAAGCCAAGCTAGCTGTTTCTACTGTTTCCAATCTTTATGCTAAGCTAAGGTAACCAGCTGCTGTACAGACTCAATCAGAGAAGAAGAGTTTTCATTTGTTTACATGTCAAATTGGGAAGAATGAGTAAGGTATATGTGTGTTCTTGTGCATGTATCAGTGTGAGGGCCAACTTAAGTTTTCCACCTACAGAATGAGGACATTCTTGGAATGTGAGGACATTTTTGGAGGGTTAACTCTAACTGATAACCCTTACCACAGGAAATAATGTCTAAGTCAAGAATGGCTGTGTCGTCTAGTGGCACACCAGAACCCCAACATGTTTATTGCTGCTTCCAGCTTTAATTTGTCTTCTTCGTGCTCTGCTGCCCCCACAGGCATACTGATGATTTACAAATATCTCCACTGAACTAGGAAATACTTTTTCCCTCTTATTTGTGACTATGTTGTATTTTTTTTAAATACAAGAATAATATATCAGCATTTAAATACATTTTTGATTTAAATGTTTAAATGTTTTTAGATACATGTTAAATATTATTTAAAGTAATTTAATTAAATTGTTTTATATATAGATTAAAATATTTTCATTATGTGGCAAGAGGAGGTTCTTTACTCATCTGTTTGCTCCCCCTGGTGGCTGGAGGAAAAACATTTCAGCCTTCATCAGTGTGTATAGACCAGGCGGCATCCTCCAGGTCTGCGCAGTGAGGCAAACCAGAAAGTGCCTCAGCCTGCTTCTCCCAAAAATTCCAACAGGGGGTGCTAGCAGTGGTTGCAGAAGCATTTTGGTCCTATCTGTCTCAATACAAAATGAGAAAACTTCTCACTTGATTTGAATTTTTTTTTAGGATAACGCTATGGTCTCAATCGCTAGTAAAAAATATTCTTCAAGACAATATGATGTTAATAGAGTAAATAATGGCCCCATTTAGAAGAAAATAGAAGACAAAGAATCATATGATTTGGGGTGTGGCTACTTTTGATTGACAGGTCACTAAAAAGGTGAGCGTATCCGTGGCAACGTGTCAATAAAGTTTTTAAAAAAAAGAAGGAAAAAAAAGGACGTTTACCAGTTTTGTCTCATAACTTTGACCCTTTCACACTGGATTTTCACTTAATGACAGTTTATTTGAACATTTTCTTTATTTAGAAATTGATAATGGATAACGGTAAACATTTAATAGCATAAGACAACGACATTTAATAGCCTCGGCTAGTAGCCTGTTTAAAGAATTTCACGCTTGCAGGGTTTATTCAACTTTAGTGATGTTTTAATGATAAATTATGTAGTCTTATCAGCTCGAGTCATCGATACAATAGTCTAATAACAGTTCTCCGACTCGTCGTGTGGATTTCACTCTGACTCAAATTTGCGTACACGAGCTGAGACCAGACGTGAGATCTGATCGTACCCTAATCCAAATTGATAAATGCCGAGCCTTGCGTAGAAATTACTGTTGCCATTGTACGCCCACTTTCTTTTGTCCGTTCGTTTGATAAATGAGGGCCAAGTGTTTTAGGAGAGCTTCAGTGTTGCAGCAGCAGGGGCGGGACCTCCTCAGCCCCTCTCCCTCCCATCTGTGTGAGTGTGTCAGTATATAAGAGGAGGCGTGGCGGTGTGGGGCCGGCGTGGAGCCATCTATTCCTTTCCGTCCCATCAGTGTGAGCAGCAGAGTCAGCAGGCTGGAGCCCTGGTACTCCTACACCCACTGGTTCCCCATGGCCTCGTCCCATGTGATGAAGCCCGGCCTGGAGCAGGCACCGGTACCGGTGCCCCGCATGCAGCCCGCCATGATGATGTTCTCCAGCAAGTACTGGTCCCGGAGGGGGCTGTCCCTGGACTCAGCCATGTTCCACCAGCAGCAGCAGAGACACACCGGGGGACAGATGGTGAGGACATTGACCCGTTCTCTACGCGCTTCTGTCTGATTTCATGGATCCAGGTGTTCATGGAAAATACATTTACTGAAGTGCAGGAGGTATTTTAATTTACGTAAATAAATAAATAAATAAATAAATAAATAAATTTAAAATGAATAAAAACACTCAATTAATTAATAAACATAAAAAAGGAACAATCAAGTAGGAAAGTAAATAAACAAATGGGGGAGTTCATATAAACGCTAATAGCTAAAGAAGGAAATAAAACAGAAATATCAATTTATGTCACATTTTATCAGTAAATATATGCCTATGCTTATGTATGTATATTCATGTTTTGATTCAACTGAAAGTAATTTGATGTTAAATATCAAGAAAAAATATCATACAAATAAAAAAAATGTCATATTGATTAATTAATTCATTTATTTATGGAGGGCTTTTTTAAATGTATTTTTTAATTTGGGCAACTTTTGTCCTCGTTATTTAATGGCCTAATAATTTTGTTTATCGAGTCATTCATTTATTTATTTTAGATTTAGCTGCCAAAATTTAAAGATTGAACAACTAGACATATAAATTAATATGCATTAGTAGTACCAAAAATAACATTACATTACATAACATTAAAAATAAATGTAGACTTAATTAATTGACAAAAGTAGGAAATATTTTTATAAACAATTTTTAAAAAATTAAAGCAGAAATTCACAGTTTCAGCTTCTGAAAATGTTTTCAGTCTCTTGTGATAAAAAAAAATCAGACTAAACAGTTGATGAGAATAAAAATATGGAACAGATATATCAAATTAAATATCAGTTAAATATTTATTGAAACATCAGTTTCAATGGATTTTAATCTTACTAAACTGTTAAATAAATTCAGCTGATCAGCGGCAAAACTTGGTTTCATGACGAAACATGTATTTGTTTTTTTGTTTGTTTTTGTGTATGTTTGTATTTAGATTTATAAAGTTTATTCATTACAACAAAGAGATTAAATAAAAACAGACCTATATAAGAGAATATAAACAAATTAATAAAAGCTTACAACACAAACAGCAATAATTAAAATGTAAAAGTAAAGAGTCTGTAGACGGTTTTACGTGTATAAATATAGTTAATGTGCATAAATAGAAGCAGCAGTGTGTTTTTAATATTTGTTCAGTGGTTTTAATATCTGTCGCTGTTGGACGAGTTCTTGTCACGTTCTCATGTTTGACCTGCAAGAGGATATTTAACTTCTGATAACAGACTGTCAACACAAATCAGCTGCATGCTGACCGTTATTACTCCGTCAGCTGATGTCACAATATCTGTTCATAAAACATCTGTCTGTGAATCAGACAAACAAAACCTGATTTAATATATAAATAAATCTGATTTACTCAAGATAAAAATCATATAAAACTTCATGACCAACAGAAAACATAGGCGAAAATATTAAGCTGTAGGTTTTAGATTTCTGATGATAAAATATGCCTCATGTTCTTCAGTTAAAACAATATTTTATTCAAGTATATTTTATGAATTTATGTTTTTCGGTTTGTCCATCCCAGTCTCATGAAAGGGATATCTCAGGAGTATCTGGACACTCACAAAATGTTGTTGTTGTTGTTGTTGTTGTTCTTCTTCTTCTTCTTCTTCTTCTTCTTCTTCTTTATTAAAGTAATGTTATGAAGTGCAGTGAGACGGCTGATTGTTTAATATAAGATAACATGAGGTAAGATAAGATATGACTTAAGATATGAAAATATTGCAGTTGGGAAATTTAGTTGTCACAGCAGCTCAAGATACAGACACATAGATATAGAAGACAGAATAATAATATAAAAAAAATAGACATATACATTCTATACACATTCTATACATAATTTCTGCTTTTTGGCATTTATTATTAATATATAGTTTTTGTGTTTGTTTGATTTCCTGAAAGTTCTTTGCATTTTACAGATATTGCACATTGGAGACAACATATTTTAGCATGTTAAATAGGTTTAATAAGTTGTTGCATGTCTTAGTATGAACATCAATGAATAAATATATTAAAATATATGCAGAGATATACATAGTATAGTATAAGTGGTATATGACATAGATAATATAATATTTATTTTTTAAGAAGAACAAAACTCTGAACAGAAAAATGTTTAAATATTATGCAGCTAATTGTTTCACTTCTGTCAGAGTCAGATCTGATCTTAACAGGATGTTTGTCTATTTACACTGTGTGTGTGTGTGTGTGTGGTGTGTGTGTGTGTGTGTGTTGTTGTCATTGTTGTTGTTGACGTCCAGTCGAGGCGTCCATCCTTCTGTCCCATCAGTGAGACGCCGGACAAAGAGTGCGCTGAGGATTGTGGGAAGACGGCGGTGGTGTTCTCTCTGAAGAACGAGGTGGGCTGTCTGGTCAAAGCCCTGCGACTCTTCCAGGTCAGATAACCGCCTCCTGTTACTTATTGATCAATGATTATGTATAATTGACGTCTGACCTTTAACTCTGTCTGCCTCCCATCCGGCAGGAGAAGCAGGTCAACCTGAGCCACATCGAGTCTCGGATGTCAAAGCGCGTCCCGAACGAGGTGGAGATCTTCGCTGACTGCAACTGCAGCAAGAAAGAGTTCAACGAGCTGCTGGAGCTCCTCAAAGACCACGTCAACATCATCTCCTTCAACACACCTGCTCACCTGTGGTCAGCCGAGGCAGGTAACAACACCTGAACCGTAACAGCACTCTAATATCTGATAGGTCAGGGTTAGGAAGGTTAAATAACGCTCCAGAATTCAGCTAAATTTTAACGAGGAAAGAACTGAAATGTCCATTTACAAAGGGTCCCTAAACAAGGAGTTGCATTAATCGGGTATGACTGGAAAGTAGAGACTCTTGTGGATTCAGTGAGCCCCATTTATTCATGTGTGATGATGTTAGTCAGTGAAACTTGAGCTCAGTGTACAAAATGAGCTGTTGTGACCTCTAGGATAATCACAGCCTCATGAAAATTTAGAACCACAAACTAGAGACCTAGAGCATTCAGAGGGTGGATGGTTTTTCACACTATATTGACAATAAGTGGGCTTCTCAGCAGGCAACACTGCTCAACACCATAGCTCATCACACAATCGCCCAAAAAATACAGAAATCTACAATGTGTCAAAAGTTTTTGAAACCAAATCACAGCATGGCTTTTTCTCTGGTGTTCCTCGAGGTCTTGGTATCTTTCTGTAGGATTCTGGAGGGATTTTTCAATATTTTATTAATTCTCTAGTAGTCAATGGTTAAATTTAGCACCAAATCTGTGTGACAAATGTTATCAACCCCAAAACTGCCACAACTACTTTTGGGACATAACTTCATCATTTAAAGGTTCTACTTTCTTCTCACTAAATATTCTGCTAAGAATAAAACATGTTGGATGATCAGAAGCTTCTTCAGAGACACAATAATCATTTCCATGTTTTTATTTTAGTTCTGATATATTTCATTATTTTAGACCAAAATGAATTAGGGGAACAAAACCTTTTATAATAATCATGTGTGTTTACGTCATTGTTACTGAAGTTTGATGAAGAAATAGTTTTGATTTGTTGTTTGTTGTTTGTTGTTTGTTGTTGTTCTTGTTGTTGTTGTTGTTGTTGTTGTTGACAGACGGAGACGATGTCCCCTGGTTTCCAATGAAGATCTCAGAGTTGGATCAGTGCTCTCACAGAGTGCTGATGTACGGATCAGAACTGGATGCTGACCATCCTGTGAGACTATTATCTATATATAATATAATATATCATATCGTAACCAAACAAATATTATAAATATATTTATGTTTGTCCAGCACAGGGCAAAATATTTACAGAAACAGGGTTTTGTGAAAACCCTAAATATGTTAACCCAGAAATGAGGGATAACTTTAACTCTGGCTGAGTTGCCGCAGTAACTGACTCTGAGAATCTCTTTTGCAGGTTTTCTTCAACAAACAAAGCAAAAGAGTTACAAACATGATCAAAAGAAAAAGTGATGAATCTTTACACAATAATAACATTTAAACTCAAATAATTAAACTTGAAAACAGTTTTTCTCACAAACAACAAAATGCTTTTTACTCTATTAGGAAATAAAAAAGCTGCAAAACACTGGAATCTGTCTAAAAAATGCAGTTTTTAACTGAAAGATGTCTCCTGTGTTCTGTCCCTTGTCCTCTGTCCTCCTGTCCTCTTGTCCTCAGGGCTTTAAGGATGCAGTTTACCGCCAGAGGAGGAAATATTTTGTTGAAGTAGCCATGAATTATAAATTGTGAGTTTCTCAGTTTGTCTTCTGATGAAAATTGTTTTAATCTCTTCATGTCTTATTACTTGATGTTTTTATAAATTCATGGTTTATTACTTCATGTTTTTATAAATTCATGTTTTAAAACTTAATATTAACTTAATTCAGACAGAATTCAAGAGACAGTCAGCTGGTCAGACTGATGAACTATATGTTTGGCCAGAAAATAAACTATAAACACCATCTCTTCACAGTTAAATAATATTAATCATTAATGTGTCTGTTTGTCTGTGTGTCTCTGTGCGTCCCCAGTGGACAGCCCATCCCTCGTATCGAGTATAGTGCAGAGGAGGTGAGGACATGGGGTGTTGTGTTCAAAGAGCTGACGGCTCTGTACCCGACTCACGCCTGCAGAGAATACCTGAAGAACCTGCCGCTGCTCAGCAAACACTGTGGCTACAGAGAGGACAACATCCCCCAGCTGGAGGACGTGTCCCTGTTCCTCAGAGGTCTGTCCCCATGTTTCAGCTCCTCTGGGATGGAATTAATTACACTTTTAGAGAGATTTATCTGATAGCCTAAAGGTGATCGGGGGTTTAGGGTATTGAGCATTTGGTGGACAAATTTTGAATTGCACTTTGGGCAGCCGGTTTGGTGCGGGTGTTGTACTGGACCGTTGTGGTGAAGAAGGAGCTGAGCCAGAAGGCAAAGCTGTCGATTTACCGGTCCATCTATATTCCAGCCCTCAGCTATGGTCATGAGCTTTGGGAAGTGACCGAAAGAATGAGATCACGGATACAAGCAGCTGAAATGAGTTTCCTCCGTAGGGTAGATGGGCTCAGCCTTAGAGATAGGGTGAGGAGCTCAGACATCCGGAGGGAGCTCGAAGTAGAAACGATGTTCCTTCTTGTTGAAAGGAGCCAGCTGATGTGGTTTGGGCATCTGGTAAGGATCCTCCCGGGCGCCTCCCGTTAGAGGTGTTCCAGACACGTCTAACTGGTAGGAGGAAGACCCAGAACACGGTGGAGGGATTATATCTCTCGTCTGGCCGGGGAACGCCACGGGGTCCCCCTGGAATGCCCTGCTTAGCCTTCTGCCCCCGTGACCCGGCCGTGTATAAGTCGATGAAAATGGATGGATGGATGGATGGATGGATGGAGTTTCCAGCCACTGGACACAAAGTCCAAAATTACGTCCGTTCAAAGTGATGTCATATGGACGGTGGCCTATTGGACTGCTGGTGGCACAAATGCTCCAGCGTCCAATGTTCACCAGGATCAGCTGTTGTCCACTTCAAATCACAAAAATTGTCAATGTGCATAAAGAAACCCCTTTTATCCACCGGATATGCCAAAACAAAAGAAACGTCCCAGAAAGAAAAACAAGGTCTGCTGTCTTGTCAAAGCTCTGTCTGGTTTTGATGAAAGATTTCTCCAGATTGGCAGGTGTGTTGGTCTGGCCCCACTGAGAAAATTTTGCAAGTTTCAGCCTCCTATCCCGAACACTGTTATGCCTAACCATTTCATAGAACACTAGTTCTCAGCATCAGGATTCAATGCTGTGAAAATGAAGGTGATTGGAGAAACTTTGACAACATTTCACTTTCTCCAAATTGGCTCAAACTTGGTAGATGTGTTGGCCTGGCCCCACTGAGGAGAGGTTGCAAGTTTCAGCCTCCTCTCCCTAAACACTGTCTAGTTGTGTCCTCAAAAAGGACTTTGGAGACCCTTTGGACAACCTTTGTACAGTTCATGCAACTGGTGTTCCTTGGAGTGGCGTCCAATGACAATACCCTATTGAAACGGTTCCTCCCTGTGGATGAAGGGCACATAGCACAATATTCGCCGAAAAATTAGAAAATTACAGCTCCCAAACCAAAAGCAACCGGGGCCTGCTTGCCTGCCCATATCGAGTGGCCAAAAGGGGCTCTCTGTAGAAACCAGGAATGGATTTTAAGGGACCCCGGGGGCCAAGAAATAGTAGTTTTCCTGGAATTTTGTTTAATGTTAGGGACTAATGAGTGTAAAGTAAGGGTCAGAGGCATACAGGGTTTATTACTATGAACAAACAGTTTTTTGCAACTGATTTTTCAAATCACGACAATGTGTTTTCGTTTTTTTTTTTCTTTTCTGAAATGTTCTGCCTAAATTTAAATATGTAAATGAGTTATTAACAAACTGCTGACTGTGTGCTACAGAGCGGTCGGGCTTCACGGTGCGTCCTGTAGCAGGTTACCTGTCTCCCAGAGACTTCCTGGCTGGTTTGGCCTACAGAGTGTTTAACTGCACGCAGTACGTCAGACACAGCACGGACCCACTGTACACACCTGAGCCGTGAGTACACACACACATACACACACACACACACACACACACACACACACACACACACACACACACACACACACTACCATGGAAGCTGATTCTCCAGACTCAACTGGTCTGCTCAGAGCTTCTGTCCGAGTCCTCTCAGAGGTCAGGTTACACCCTATCTTATTATTATTATTATTATTATTATTATTATTACTACAGTATATTATTATGTTGATGTCTCTGCAGGGACACATGTCACGAGCTGCTGGGACATGTCCCGCTGCTGGCTGATCCAAAGTTCGCTCAGTTCTCTCAGGAGATCGGTCTCGCCTCTCTCGGAGCGTCTGATGAAGATGTTCAGAAACTGGCCACGGTGAGTCTCTGCTGCGGGTTCTGGGGGTTCAAAGATGGCTCTCTGTGTCCTCTGATATTTCATGGTGTAGGCAAACGGTTGTCTGATTGGCTGCTGAGCCGACTGAGATGAGTTGTGTTCTACTGCACTCTGCTGTATGAAGTATATTTGTATTATTCTCCTGACTGACTCTGTTGTAAAAAAATATATACTGACTAACTCTGTTGTATAGTAAGTCGGTATATATACTGTGTGTGATTCTCTGACTACCTCTCTCTATGTGTCTGTGTGTCATTAGTGTTATTTCTTCACCATCGAGTTTGGACTCTGCAAACAGGACGGTCAGCTGAGAGCGTATGGAGCAGGTTTACTGTCGTCTATAGGAGAGCTGAGGGTAACACACACTCACACAATTATTAACATTAACAATTAACTTTGGAAATTAGGAAAAAAAGAAAAAAATGTGCCATTTTCTTTTCAACATCAGCACAATTAGACAAGGCAACAACAACAAGATCAGATTGTTTAGCAGACGCTAACTGCAATAATAAATAAAAATAAATAAATTATATAAACAAGGTAAACTGCAGCTGTAAGTTTTTATTAAAAATATGTTTCTGCTTTTTTCCCCCAGCATGCACTGTCAGGTCAGGCCTGTGTTAAGATGTTCGACCCGAAGACAACCTGTAATCAGGAGTGTCTCATCACCACCTTCCAGGATGTTTACTTCGTGTCCGAGAGCTTTGAGGAGGCCAAAGAGAAGATGAGGTGAACCACTAACAAACAAACAAAACAAACAAACAAACAAGTATTATCAATCTGAATTTTGAAAATGAATTGTGTATTTGTAAAATGTTAGTTCAGATTTTGAAGAAATGTGTTTAAAAGTTAAGAGAAAAGAAAGTTGGAGCTATTTTCTGTAGATCAGCAGCTACTTGGTCTCAAGTTCCATTTCCTGTCTTCTCCTGTCAAAGTGTCCACCAAAGGAGTGGAGCTGATTTTTTGTTGAACATCAGATCGATCAGATGAACAGATGGCTGTCAGCATTCTCTCTCTCTCTCTGCCCCGTCAAAATAAAACTTCCTGCTTCTCCAGTTGGTGAGACATCTGTTAGAGAACAGACTGTCAGTTATATTCAGCAGGAAATAAAACATAGAGATCCAACACATTGTCTCGGGTCAGTTCCGGACCTGAACACCAGAACCAGAACTACATAGAGGAAAAGAGGCAGGAACTAAAGCAGGTCCAGAACCAGAGGACAAAGCTGAAGTTACAGGTTGTTCACTTCCTGCTGCAGAGTCAGAGGAAAGATCAAATTCAAGTTAAATGATGACAAGTCCTAAATCAGCTCCTGTACTCTGTCACCTGATGTGTCACCTGCTGTGTCCCCTCTCTGTCAGGGATTTTGCAAAGACGATAAAGCGGCCGTTCTCTGTGTACTACAACCCGTACACACAGAGCATCGACCTGCTCAAAGACACACGCGGCATCGAGAACGTGGTGCAGGACCTGCGCAGCGACCTCAACACCGTCTGTGACGCCCTGGGCAAGATGAACACCTACATGGGCATCTGACCTGCCTCACCTGAGACACCTGAGACACGCCTGAGACACACCTGTACACCTGAGACACACATCTGAGACACACCTGTACAGCTGAGACACATCTGAGACACACCTGAGACACACCTGTACACCTTAGACACATCTGTAAACCTGAGTACACGAGAGATACACATACACATCTGTACATCTGAGACACACCTGAGACACATCTGAGACACACCTGTAAACCTGAGACACATCTGAGACACACCTGAGACACACTTGAGACACACTTGTACACCTGAGTACACCAGAGATACACATACACATCTGTACACCTGAGACACACCTGAGACACATCTGAGACACATCTGAGACACACCTGTACACCTGAGTACACCCGAGACACACCTGTACTCCTGAGTACAGCTGAGACACACTTGTACACCTGGGAGCCACCCATACACCTGAGACACACCTGAGACACACCTGCACACCCGAGACACACCTGTACACCTGAGTACACCTGAGACACACTTGTACTCCTGAGAGCCACCTATACACCTGAGACACACCTGAGACACACCTGTACATCCAAGACACACCTATACACCTGAGACACACCTGAGACACATCTGAGACACACCTATACACCTGAGACACACCTGAGACACACCTGTACATCCGAGACACACCTATACACCTGAGACACACCTGAGACACACCTGTACATCCAAGACACACCTGAGACACACCTATACACCTGAGACACACCCGAGACACGCCTATACGCCTGAGACACACCCTGAGACACACCTATACGCCTGAGACACACCTGAGACACACCTATACACCTGAGACACACCTGAGACACACCTGAGACATGCCTGTATACCTGAGACACACCTGAGACCCACTTGTGCACCTGAGTACACTTGTGACACACCTGTACATCTGAGACACACCTGAGACACACCTACACACCTGTACAACTGAGTACACTTGAGCTCTGATTGGTTAAAATGTCAGTAGTACCTGTCTGTAACAAAAACTTGTAAATAATAACATGAAGGTCTTGTTGTTATAAAGGAGTTATACGCTGTCAGTCAAAGCTTTATTAATGTTAATAACATAGTATTGATCAGATATAAGCAGTTTGTTTTGGGTGTAATAAATCCCTTATTTTGAGTAATAAAGCAGTCATAAATGTTTATAATCCAGTGATAATGTTATAAAGGATGATTTACTAACAGAGACGTTTGTCATGTTGCTTTAGTTTTGTGCTGATTGTTGTCTGTTACAAGAATAAAACAAAAAACATCTGTTGAACCTGATTATTGGTTATTAGGGCCTCGGGGCAATCGCACCGAGCACTGGTCCCATACAGCAATAGCTGTAGGGACCAGTGATCGGGATCGGTGTGCTATTACTTTTCTCTACAGAATACGAATTTTTCGCAACGTAACTCGCAAAAAACTGCCCAAAATTTTGCATTGAAATGAATGGGACGGCTGACAAAAAATTTGCGAAAAAGAACAATCATTGGAGATTTTTAAACATCTACTTCTCCGGCATAATTTCACCTAGAGACTCCATTTAAACTTTAAACAGTAGGCACAAGTCTTGTGTATCGGTGTATTAATCCACATTTCGATAGGTCATAGTTTTTTATCAATCCCTGTTCAATGACCATGATCATTTTTGGAGAAATTCTGAGATTATAATGGGTGTGTATTGTATGGAATGTTCGTGTCACAGTGTGTGACATCATCGCCAGAGTGTAGAGGGAGAGTAAAAACTGTCAAATAATAAATTTGAAAACTGCGCTCCAGGCCTCAAATTCCACTCTACAGAAATAATTTGTACATGGAAACGTAGGAAAATTTGTCTTCTCTCTCACAATCCTCTGGTAAAGCTGTCAGAGTTATAGTTTGGGCGTACGACGCAGAGATGCACCACCAACACGCACCAACAGCCTCATTGGCTCCTATATTAAAAACGCAGGAAGATTTCTAAAAAAGGGATATGTAACAGTTTTTTTAGATCACTCTAACAAAGCTATTTTTTCATTTTTCTTAAAAAAAACCATATGTAGACGTTCAGGAAGAACTCAGGACGCTCAAAGTGAAGTCGGATCAATGATAGCTATTATGGTTTTGCCAAAAATGCTTTCTGTTCGAGGCCAGAAAGTCTGTCCACCTCTGGCTGCTGTCACTCTTCCAGGACATTGGCAGGTGTCAGTTAATTCTGTTGATTGCTTTGATCTGATTGCCTTTGATCTTACAGTTACAGATACACACACACGCGCATAAGTGCGCACACTCCTCACACATGCATACACATGCTTCAAACACACGCACGCGCGCACACACACACACAGGTAACTTTATGTGATTTTAATTACACACACACAGGTAACTTTATGTGATTTTAATTACACACACACACACACACACACACACACGCATTTTGAGGTTAAAGGGCATAGTTTGAAATCTCTGAAGAATCTCATCAGTGTACACACACCGGCAGTAGACCCCGTGGCCCTTTCAGAATTTCCCCAGAGGAAATTTTCGAGTTATTATTATTATTATTATTATTATCATTATTGATCTTCTTTATCTCGTAATTTTTCTCCAAACGAGACACACAGGAATTATTTTTGCCACAAGCGTAGCAAGATGTTTTCAGCCAAACACACAATGTGACACTGAGGTTTGTTTTTTTGTATTTCCGTCACTGAAAGCAAACAATGACTCCTTATTGTAGCCAGTGGTGGAAAAAGTATTCAGATCCCCTACTTATAAGTAAAAGTACTGAAAGTATCAAAAGTAAAAGTACTCGTTATGCAGAATGGACCCACTCAGATTGTTTTATATATTCTAAATATATTAAAGGATTATTGCTATTGATGCATTTATGTGAGCAGCATTTGAATTTTCTCAAGATAGGGCTAATTTTAATTACTTAATATACTGTTATGAGGTTTAATAAAAAATAAAAAAAAGTCTAATCACTTTAAATTGATCATGTTTTTTATGTTTAATCTCGACCTGAAAAGTAACTAAAGCTGTCAGCTAAATGTAGTGGAGTAAAAAATATGATATTTACCTCTAAATGTAGTGAAGAAGTATAAAGATGCATAAAATGGAAATACTCAAGTAAAGTACAAGTACCTCAAAATTGTACTTAAGTACAGTACTTGAGTAAATGTACTTAGTTACATTCCACCACTGATTGTAACTTATTATCACATTATAATGCATCATAACAGTTTACAGCGGTCCCTGTGGTTTCAATAAAATAATGTTTTGTTGGTTTTAATGGTTATAAAATAGGAGATTGAAAATGTTTCTTGTTAATGAAATACTTGTTGTTTTCGTAAAGAATGTCTAGAATCTCTATGTGTTCTACCTGCAACTATTATTCTTAATATTTGCTCTTTTATGGTGCTCAGCATGTCTCCATACTGGTGTTCACCTGACAGGTTATTTATTTCAAAAACATGCATTCTAAAAGCACATTTACTGGAAATTAGATAAATCACACTCAAACGACCTGTTGGGAGATCATTTGTGTCTGAGTGTCACACAGATTCACTGAGCTTCAGCTAAACACACTCAGAGGATGTAAATTATCTGAAAATGTCAGGTGTTCATCCACACAGATTTTGCATTCCAGGAAACAAAGAGTCCTTTTTTCTTACAAACTCTGTATGCAAACATCCTGTGGGACACTGCGTCTCCATAAAGCGTGAAGACGATAAATAGGACAGAGAGTCGTCGCTGAGCAACACACATCTTCATCTTCAACTTCGTCCTGAAGGTCAGTTCATACTGAGGTACAGTTTGTCTCAATCAACACACAATTTAAAATCCTGTCAGTTTACTTTATGATCATTTGTTCTTGTGTTTATAACAAATATTACACATTATTAATAATCAATAATCCAGTTACTTTTCTGTCTTTATTGTGGGGGAAAAAGAGCAGATTTAAGAGCAAAACTATCAAAACTGCAAACAAAAGAAATGTTTCATCTTAAATAAAATATTCATAAAAGTGAATTATTCTGGATTAAAAACTTTTTTTGTTTCCTGTTGAGCTGAACCTGGTGGGCAGGACATCTCTATTGGACTGTCTCGATTGATTCTCGAGTGACAGCTTGAAAACTGAATACCGATATTTGGATTTGTAAACAAACAAAATACATTTTTTGTTCCACAATATAAACATTTTGTAATCATAATTGTATTTTACGTGCAGGTAAACATGTTCTGATTGCAGTGTGAAGAGTTTTTCTCTCAGAAACTGTTCTGTTTCATATTGAAGAACAACAGTAACTCCACACTTATGTAAGCCAGTTTTCCAGTGTGTTTCAGTAACAGTCTGTGTGTTTCAGCTTGTTATCCTGTTTTCAATTCACAATTTCAATTCAAAATTTGTCTTTGAATGGGAAATTATGACATTGAAATTTTTATTTTGGAGTATTTAGAACCATATTTTCTGATGTCAAATCTTCTGATTGTTTTTTTTTTACTGCAAGTTTTTGTATGTTAGATTTTTCTGTTTATGTAAAAAAAAAAAAAAAAAAAAGGAGAAGAAGAAGAAAAAGAAAAACATATTGAGGGAGAAACAGAGCTCTGACTGTTTGTGAGTTTCAGGTGAAAGTATTCAGATTTTATGTAAATCTCCTCTCCCCCCATGGAAATAGTTCTTTTAAGCAAACAGGTGGTTTTGGAGCCTTTCATAACATTACTTCCAACATTACTTTATATTTAAAATAGATTTTTTAATTTCACAGGAAATCAAACGAACATGTTACATACATTTTTTAACATGTCGTGTGGATTCACTTCAGGTGGTTAAACACATTTTAAAAGCGACTGTTTCTAAATATTAGCGACAGATTTGTGGATCATAAAACATCTTCAACGCACTGCGGATTGAAAGCTATAAACCAGTGGTGGAAACTACATTTACTCAAGAACTGAACTTAAGTACAATTTTGAGCTAATTGTACTTTACTTGAGTATTTCCATTTTATGTAACTTTATACTTCTACTTCACTACATTTAGAGGCAAATATTGTACTTTTTTACTCCACTTCATTTAGCTGACAGCTTTAGTTTTCACATCAATATTTAACATAGAAAACATGATCAATTTAAAGTGATTGGACATTTTTTTGATTAAACCTCATAACAGTATAGTTATAGTAGTTTAAATGAGCCCTATCTGGACAACAGTGAAATGCTGCTTACATAAATGCGTCATAATATTAATCCAATAATATATTTAGAATATATAAACAATCTGTATGTAGGTCCATTCTGCATAATGAGTACTTTAATTTTTGATACTTTACTATTTTGATCCTGACACTTTTGTACTTTAACTACAGTATGGTATTAGTACTTTTCCTTAAGTAAAGGATCTAAATACTTCTTCCACCACTGCTCTAAATGCTGCCCTCTACATGAGTATAAATCAAAGAACGAATGATTAGATATTCATTAATAAATGTGTCCTCTATCCTCAGACTCGTCTAAAATGGGAAACAGCAGCACGTCTTCAGCTCCATCGTCCGTCAGCGAAGCAAACTTTAGCACCAACAGCTCTCTGAGCCACGGTCACCAGCCAGGCTTCTTAATGTCTCTGCTGTTCTCCATGAACAGCTACACAGAGATGATGACCCACTGTAAGCTGGAAACTGATAATCTGGGCTGGTTAGTGGTGAAGCTCATCGTCCTGGCGACAGCGCTTCCGGCTAACGCTGGTTTGATGTGGCTGCTGCTGAAGAGGAAGTCGGCCATGACGGCGTCGGAGGTGTTGGGACTCAACGTGTCCATTATGGACGTGCTCTACTGTCTCTGTCTGCCTCTGGACGTGTACACGGCCCTGCACAAGACCGATCACATGATCCACTCCGTCCGTGAAGCGCTCTTTGCTCTGAACATGTTCGGCTGCCCGCTGCTGCTGACCTTCATGTGTTTGGAGCGATACATGGCGGCGGCGCGGCCCGTCACCTACATGAGGCTGGGCCGGTGGGAGTACCGGGCGGTCCTGTGTGCAGGTGCCTGGGTCCTGACGCTGACCGTGGCCCTGCTGGGGTACTTCGTCCAGATGTTCACCATGGCTCTGTCCATGTCCATCACCATCTCGCTGCTGTTCCTGGTCATGGTGCTGTGCCTGCTGGGCATCGTGTGGGTGCTGTGTCAGAGCGGCCCAGGCGAAGGTTCAGGTTCTGGCTCTGGTGTGTCCCTGAAGAGGCGAGCGCTTAAGAACGTCCTGGCTGTGATGGTGCCGTCCGTCGTTGCCTACACTCCGCTGGTGGCTCTGGTCCCGTACCTGCTTGTGGTCATATCCCAGGACTCCATCAGTTCTGCCCAGTGCTGCGTCCTGCAGACCCTGCTGATCTTCCCCAACCTCGGCCTGTTCATCGGCCCAACGTTCTACCTGTCCCGCTTCAGACAGGCCGCCTGCTGGAACAGAGACCAGCAGACCCAGAATTCCAAAACACAGGCCGAGTAGATCGTCTCTGATCTTCAGAGACATCCTCATGCAGCTTCAAATGATTTCCCACAAAAAGTAACGCACTGGAATTCTTCCTAAGTTATCCCAAGAAAATCATGACCACTGATGAAGCAACGTGATGTTAAAAGTGACATCAGTTGGCTGTTAGGTGAGTGGGAGGGGTTAAAATAATAATAATAATAATAATAATAATAATAATAATAATAATAATAATCTGGGTTCTATGAGGTATGGGGGGAGCAAGGTTATTGATGGCTTTGAAGTTGATAAGCTGGATCGTGCAGATGAGTTCTGGTCATATTGTAGTTTTTGAAGGTTGAAAGTTGTCTGTATAGAATGCTGTTACAATAATCCATGTGTAACTGGGCTGATATGGGATGTGCAGTTTATTGATTGATTTTATTTGACCATTCTTGATATAAAAAATATGAAACAGCAACCTGTGCCATACATAATATAAATAGATAAAAAATAGTCAGGGATGACACAATAAAGCCCTAAGGCTTATTTCCATTGTGGTCCCATTGATGGAGATGTAATGAAATCTGTGCGAGAGGTAGGATTAAAACGGCTGCTCTTTCAACCAGGAGACCAGTGTTTGTGTCCTGTTGTTGGAAGATTTTTTAAATTCTAACCCTGTTCTTTTTTCCTAACCATAAGGAGGTGGTTTTGGTTCAGATTTACAGCATTAATATGTTAAGAAACATCACATTTCGTTGGATATAGTGCAAATCAAGCTGTTTTCGTAGGAAATCATACGAAGCTCCTGATGAGAATATGTTGCCTGATGTTTACTTTTAATTAATGAAATATGTATAACATGCACCTGATTATTATTTATTACTGATTCAGCTGCTGATTATTTACTTATTATTATTATTATTTACTTATTTACATTGTAAATGTGCATTAAACATCGTCATTAGAAATTAACTTTAAATGTGTGACTACCCCTCGTTGTGTCTCTTTGAATGACTGCTTGTTTACCAGTTATTCTCCTTGTTTTTAATTTAAATTATTTGTTTTTCCAAAATGACTGAGACTGAGTTAGCTTCATGCTAGTTGACCACAAAGGGGCAGTGTTTAGTTAATTGGCAGTTTCCTGCTTTAGGAGGCATCAGAAACATGTTTAACATGAAAATCAGGAGAAAATGAGTCAGCCTGCAAAACCACAACATGCAAATAGAAATGTTTCTATAAGAGTCAGTGAGCATCACATTTCAACAGCAACAACAACAACAACAACAACAACACCCTAACCACTGGAACTGGAAACTCAGAGTTTCCCATCTGAGGGTAAATTAACTCAGAGTTCAGGGTTAGACTTGTTAAACCTTCTACCAGGAATACACCCCTGATGTTAACCAGACAGATTTTTGAGCTTCCTCTCTGTGCTTCATATCATCTCTCTGAATAATTCAGCGAACAACTGATTTATTTATAAGTTTGTACATGAATAAAAAACAGCAACATCTCAAGTCAGGTCACATATCTCTGTGACCTCCACCCGTCCGTCCTCGCCGACTGTCTCCTGCAGGCGCGGCCGACCCAGTGCTGTCCACAGCTGCTGCTTCAGCTCCAGGACCTGACACACGTAATCCTTCAAAATGAGACCACATCAAAGTTTAATGAGTCTGATATTACACTGCTGCAGGAAACACAGACACATTATTATTATTATTATTATTATTATTATTATTATTATTATTATTTTATTTTACTTTACTTTACTTTATTTTATTCTTTATTTTATTTCATTTTATTTCATTTTATTTCATTTTTTAAAATTATTTTTAATCTTATTTTATTTTATTACATTGTATCCTATTTAATTTTTATTTTATTTTATTTCATTTCTATTATTTTTATTTTTATTTTTATTTTTATTATTATTATTATTATTATTATTATTAATAATAATAATAATAATAATAATAATAATATTAATAATATTTAAAATTGTATTAAAATAACACATGGATTTTTGTATGTAGTTAGATCCAGAACAGATATTTGTGAGTAAAATATAATTAAATATAAATTAAAAGCATGCAGCTCCTCACCCTGATGTAAACAAACACATTTAGTTAAGTGCATGTAAATCATCATTTTCCACTCTGAGCCTCCTGTTAGCGCTGTTAGGTTTCTGAGTCATCTCTTGATCTCTTCTCTGACTGATCTGAGGTTATTTTATCATTATACCACAGTAGTCAGCACAAAGGCATCGGTGGAAAGTACTTTTACTATAAAAAAAAAAAAAAAGTGCAGTAAAAAGAGATTTGTCTGAATCTGAATATGTTACTTAGGAAAACAGGAATAATGACTTGGAAACAGATAATTATTATTATAGTCATATTCAGGGATGTTTTTATGTGTGATGACGAAAAAATTGTCACAGCAGCAATTACTGCTGTACACCACAGGAGGCACCAAAGAGAACAAAACAGATACTTTGTAAAAACGTTAAGTAAAAATGTGAGTATTGAGGTGAGAGCAGCTCAGGTCAAAGGTCAGCAGCTGCTGGTGGAAATCATGGATGTGTAATATGAACTGGATACAGTGCAGCTCAGCCAATTTTCCCCAGTGGTCACCTGTGGTATTACAGCTAAATTCCCCTTCCTTTTAAACCCTATAGTGAGCTGTAATTGGCTGGTACTCATTGCATTATCACTATAAACTTTAAATGATATTTATTTAACATTTTACAGCCTTTTAGTCCTCTTGATGTGGCTCTTTTAGAATTGTAGACTCATTTTGTAATTTGGTTACAAAGTTAGAAGTTCTAACTGGACTGAAGAGGTGCCAATCTTCAACCGTCCAGTTCTTATACACACCCATGGAGGAGACTGACGAGGACAGTTAGATGTCTTACCGACTTCTTTGCGGTCGACAGAGCAGCGAGGACAGGCGGCTGCAGCACGGAGTGATAGATTTCTCTGTAACGCTCCACACTCAGACCGTGGATCAGGAGCGGTGGGTCATCATCAGCTGGCGTCCTGTCATCAGTCAACTGTTTCTTCTTCTCCTTCGGTTCATTCTGCTGTACAGAGTCAAACCTGCTGCTCTCACACACTTCCTGTTAAATAAAGGACAACAACATGCAGGGCCGGTTATTCCTACAGGCCACCAAGGCGGCTGCCTAGGGCGCCAGATTGGCAGGGGGCACCCCCTTGTTGCGCCCTTAAGCATACATCTTTGTTTTAACAACATTGATTAACAAAACATTTTTTAAAAAGCATGGGCAATAAAACCCTCATTGAATGAAATGAACATGCCCCAACCCATATTTCGAATGAAAATATAATATTATATTATATAAAATATGATACGCGCATGGGTGTCGTCACTCGTCATGACGATGCAGTTGCAAGTCACAAAACACTAGAACTAGATCACGCTAACGGTCGTAGAAGGTCAACTAGCAAAATGAAAAGGACCAAACTGTCTGGTGCACAGGGGCGAAAACGAAGAAAAGAGGAGGAGGAGAAGAAAGCACAGTATAGAGGTATGTATTTTCATCTCAGACATTAGTTCTAAAGTTTAATTAAAATTGTGTTTTCTTTCACTGTTCATGGTTGACGTTTCATTAGAAGCTAGCTATCACTGCATAACATTACTCCGCTAGCATTAGCTATTTCTAGAATGCTTGTGGGCTATCGTTTAGCCTGCTAGCTTAATCCACAAGCTGTCTTTCACAGGCAACAAAATCGTTTTTTGAGGGGGGCGCAAAATCTCAATATCGCCTAGGGCAGCCAATGGGCTAGAACCGGCCCTGACAACATGATGAGACAAATAACCTGCTGCTCCATTAACTCCTGTACAGAAGGACAACTAGAGGTACTTTTACTTTACATTATACTTGTACTCCAATAGCCTACATCTCATTTAATTTATCTGACTGCTTTAGTTACTTTACACATGCAGAATATTAAAACTAAATATAAACAGACTTATAAATGATGGTGCACAATTACAGATGAAAATACCCAGCATAATATAAACTCATCAAGTGGTGAGACTTTTCACCAGTGGTGAAAAAAGTATTCAGATCCCTTACTTAAGTAAAAGTACTA
Organism: Centropristis striata; assembly: GCF_030273125.1. Lineage (NCBI taxonomy): Eukaryota > Metazoa > Chordata > Actinopteri > Perciformes > Serranidae > Centropristis > Centropristis striata. Next base: position 32,383,445 of record NC_081522.1, read on the forward strand.
ATATCACACTGTGAAAATACTCCTCTTCAAGTAAAAGGCCTGTATTCAAAAAGTTACTAAAGGAAAAGTACAAAAGTATCAGCATCAAAATGTACTTAAAGTAGCAAAAGTAAAAGTACTCGTCATGCAAATTGTTTTATATTTTTTTATTTTCGATTACGTGAATTGATCTATTATGTATTATGAGTTTTAATTTAGTAAAGATAGGATTCATTTTAACTAGGTTTGATTAAAAAAAAAAGTCTGATCACTGTAAATTGATCGTGTTTTTAATGTTAAATCTCGACCTGAAAAGTAACTAAAAGTAAACGAAATCTGGCAGCTAAATGTAGTGGAGTAAAAAGTACAATATTTGCCTATACACTCTGAATTTGATGCATTCTAGTTTTTATTGATGTTTTACATGATGTCCCAAGTTTTTTCTGTATCTGGGTTGTATCAGCACTATTTATAGAGACTGTATCCCAAATCGGACACATCTGCAATGTCACACTTTCCGATGTTTTCACGGTAATTTCGAATAAGATCGCCACTACCAGTGGAGGTATAATGGATTTATACATATTTAACAATCTACGTGTGAAATTAAATTTATGTACATGGAGATTCACATGTCAAATTATAATACGAAAGTAACTCTGATGAGAAAAAGCAGTAAGAACGATTGGGCGACACTCAGGCGAAGATTTTAAAAGTACATCTGTAGTGACTTGATTTCGACAAAACAAAAAAACCTAAGCCACAATGAGGGGCTGGTACAAGGATACGTAGTTGACGCGTCGTCATGCAGCGGCTCCATGTAGTCAATCAAACATCTGTGAAACTTGTGCTTAAGACGTATTTATTTACTATCATGTATCACTACAGCTTTTGCTATACACACACTTACATCAGTAACTGGCATAAAACAAATAAAAAGGCTTAAAGGTTAGCCGGCAGTCAAAAACTGTGTGCTTCTCCCGGTAAGCAGCACACCTGAGTAGTAATTACCTCTTCCTCTACTTATACATTTACACATGCTGTTGTCCAGTACGACACCTACTGTGGCAATCGGGGAATGACCTTGACACAGATATAAATGGCTCTAACAACATCTTTATTTTTACTGTACTGTATTTTATTGTGAAGGACATAAGTACACTCAGGGTGTGTTGATAACGATGGTTGATAACGGTGATATATTTGGCTTTCCCAGAAACATCATATTTCCAACTCACACAATTTCCAAAGCCCCCATTGTTTTACAGCGAGGAGACCCAAGTGTCCGATTTCGGATACAGTTAGCTCACAGCTAATTCACTGGCGTTAGCATCCTTTAGCCAACTCTGGTAAACCCGAGGCTAACATACACGGTTCAAACGTTATACGATTTGAAAGATTAGAAGTTAGACTTTAGTTTCACACCATTTAATTAATTGGAAGCGTAACACGATCACTTATATTAGTAGTTAATGCAGAATTTTGATAGACTCTTAGCCGCACGGCGTCCGACTTGGGATACAGTTACGCTAACTGAAGCTGGCAGCTAAATGTAGTGGAGTAAAAAGTACAATATTTGCCTATAAACTCTGAATTTGATGCATTCTATTTATTATTATTGATGTTTTACATGGAGTCCCAAGTTTGGTATCAGGGTTGTATCAGGAACATTAAACAGTAAAGTGCAAACAAACGATCCCATAATGACTACACATATTTACAATATAACCACCTCGCCAATATGACCATTATGCAAAATACAAATGACAACCGACTGATGCAGATGGAATTAAATTAATAATAACAGCCATCAGCAGCTATAGTCTAAACTTTGCCCTTCATTAGTTTGTTTTATTTACTCCACTTTATTCAGGTCAAAACTACTAAGACACACATACATTCAAAATCAGAAGATAAATAAAATATGCTATGATAACATTTTTCTTACCTTCTCCATTTCTTGATGCTTCTCACTGCAAATATAGCTGTTTTGACAAATTTTATTTTGAAAGAAAACAAATAAAAACATTCTATACTTTCAGAACTCTGAGTTCTCAAAAACAAATCGAACAATAATATTTTTTAGGAGACTACATGATTTATTAGAGTTAACGGTTAATTATTTGTTTTATTTATCTGCATTCATGAGAGAGTGATAAGTATCTGTTTTTAGTTTAGTTTAGTTTATTCAACATTCTTTCATTTTCTTGAAATATTTCAATTTACATTTTCTGCAAATACACAAATATGTATTAATAATAATTAACACATTTTAAGTAGAAGTGTTACAATGCACAAAGCTTCAGGAAAAAAGCCCCTTTTAGGACAGAGAGATATGCAGACTTCAGAATAAAAGCCTCTCTGAGGAGAGAGAGATTCGCCAATTTCCAAATAAAATCCCCTTTGAGGGAAAAGAGATGTGCAGACTTCAGAATAAAAGGGACATTTAGACATCAGAATAAAACCTTTTCTGAGGACAGAGACATGCAGACTTCAGAATAAAAGCCTCTCTGAGGACAGGAACATTCAGACATCAGAATAAAAGCCTCTCTAAGGACAGAGACATGCAGACTTCAGAATAAAAGCCTCTCTGAGGACAAAGAGATGTGCGGACTTCAGAATAAAGGCCTCTCTGAGGACAAAGAGATGTGCAGACTTCAGAATAAAAGCCTCTCAGAGGACAGAGACATGCAGATTTCAGAATAAAAGCCTCTCTGAGGACAGAGACATGCAGACTTCAGAATAAAAGCCTCTGTGAGGACAAAGAGATGTGCAGACTTCAGAATAAAAGCCACTCTGAGCACAGAGAGATTTGCAAATTTCCAAATAAAATCCCCTTTGGGGGAAAAGAGATGTGCAGACTTCAGAGAAAAGCCTCTCTGGGGACAGGGACAATCAGAGATCAGAATAAAACCTATTCTGAGGACAGAGACATTCAGACATTAGAATAAAAGCCCCTTTGAGGACAGAGGGTGTGGAGACTTCAGAATAAAAGTCTCTCTTAGGAAAGGGACATTCAGACATCGGAATAAAAGCCTCTCTGAGGACAGAGGGATGTGGAGACTTCAGAATAAAAGTCTCCCTGAGGACAGAGACATTCAAACATCAGAATTAAAGTCTCTCTGAGGACAGAGACATGCAGACTTCAGAAAAATAGCCTCTCTGGTGACTGAGATGTGCAGACTTCAGAATAAAAGCCTCTCTGAGGACAGATAGATCTGCAAATTTCAGAATAAAAGCCCCTTTGAGGACAGAGGCGTGGGACAGACAGCTGAATACACAGACGACAGATGAATTGAGTCATTGTTGTGATGGAGGACATGTAAACAATGCTGTGTATTATTAAATCAATAGTCCATTGTGAGCAGGAGTTCATTACACTCAGCAGTGAAATATGAGGCTGAGACAAGTGTCCAATAATGTCTGTATTGTCCCTGCAGCAGCTGACCATCACAGAAGAAGAAAAGCAGGTGAATTAGCCTGACTGGGATCAATAAGTGTCATTACAGAGGAGAGGACGATCTGTTATCTCTGCCCTGAGGACACCAGACATCTTTGTCCCAGACTCACCGTGTCTTCTCACAGAGTGAGTCACTGGATCCCATCGGTACCAACAGGGGGAGACAGAGGACAGACTGAGACTGTCTCCTACTGAAAACAGGCCCAGGACCAACTGGTCAAATGTATGTGGACACTCCCACAAGACACAAAGATTTATTTGTACAACTTATCATATAATTGATCGTACAGTTTCTCATCTCTTTTTTATTATGTGTATGAGAGAGAATATACACTGTAAAAAAAGGTAAAAAATGATAAAGTTTGGCAGCAAAAGTATATATATTATTATACAACCATTGTTTCTTCAGTGTCTAGTTCATTTTAATGCCTGGTACAAGTAAAGGTTAATTTGTTTGGACAAATGTAAAGATAACAACAAAAATAGCTCACACAAGTTTAATTTAAGAGCTGATATCTAGACATTTCCCATGGTTTTCTTGATAATGATTTTGGTTATTATCAAGAAAACCACAAGAAATTGAAGAAAACAATGGTCTCATATTTTTTTTCCATGACTGTATGTATATATGTAGAATAACTAAGAATAACACCCCCAAGCACCCTCGTCCTTCAGCCAACTTCAACCAACTGTCAGGAACGTTTCTGTAATTCGTCAAAAACAAACTCAATCTGTAAGAAAACATATTTCTCTGAGACACATAATATGACAGTTATTGTTAGGTGGTGGCTCCGATTGGTAATACAAACCTCAGAAACAAAAGAGTCCACAGCAGGACAGTGACGGGCGTCCACATACTTTGTCCTGTAGAGAAGCAGTTTGTGGTAACTCGACACCTCAGTGTTTATAGTTCCTGAGCAGCTGTCTGCAGGTCCAAACAGGTAACCTGAACACCTGAACACCTGAAGACGCAGGACGTCTCTTTGTGTGACTGTTATCGTTGTCCATCACTTCTGTGCAGCGTCTCTGCTGGTTGCCTGGAAAATTCACAGCCATGACAAACATCTGTGCAGTGACTGTGTCCAGGTATTTCCAAAAAGAAACATTTACAGCATGAAACTCTTTTTACAGGTTCAACAAAGAAGATGTAACAGGTTAATCAGCTAGTTTTAGACGCTTTACCTTTAAACAGGGCCAGAGCAGCTGGGGACTCTGAGTATAGGGTCATGTTCAGGTCATCAGTGGGCGCCGGTGCCCTGTGGTGTTGGATTACTCCTGAAAACCTTCTAACCAACTGGACTTCCTGTCAGAAAAACAGACTCAGATCCAGATAATATTCAACACCAGTGAAGGTTCAAACTTTACTGAAGCTGCAGTAAAAAATAAAATATTTCCCTCGGAGACAGAATCAAGATTTACAGACAAAAAAGTAAATAAAAGAACTGCAGCTGCAGACAGACTCAGCTACACTATAAAACAACCTCATGTTATTTTACAGATCATTTCCTTACAAATACAAATAATAACCAGTAAATATCTGTATTTTAAAAATAGACGTTTTTCTTTTACTTTATTATGACTTTTTACCTTTTTTTTTTCACAATTTGTTTTTTCTTTATTTTTTACATTACATTTTTTACTGTAAGAAAACAAAGAGTTACCTTTATTTTACGTTTGGCAATATGTTGTGTATTTTTTGTGTTTTGTACATAAAATTCACTATAATTAAAAATTTAAGACCATTAATTAATTTAATAATACAGTATGTCTCATTCTATCTATTTACAGATTTAAACTTTCATTTATTGGTAAGGAGCATGTATTCGTATAATGGGAGATTAAGTACATTTTTCAATTATGGCCAAATGAGGTTGTGTAGCGTTAATATACAGTAAGTGTATATTGGGTAATACATGGATGTACACTGAGATATAAAGAGACACAGAAATAGTAATTTTAAGAAAAAGAAACTTAATCAGTCAACATGGTTAGACATAAATACAGACACAGATATAGGAGGGAATAAGTTTACAAGTAGACCACTACAACGTATGCAACTCCATAAAACACTTACTTTTCATAAGGTACGCACACCATCCAGCACATACAAGGCAAGGCAAGGCAAGGCAAGTTTATTTGTATAGCACAATTCAACACAAGGTAATTCAAAGTGCTTTACATACACATTAAAAACAGCAAGACATATCACATATACACATTGAACATTGATATTCGCTGGAAACTATTTGAGTATTATTTGAAAATCGAACCTTGTAGCGCACTTTAATACTCCAAAGGATAGGTAGCAGGCGGCAAACTCCGTGCCTGAGCATGGAAGCCACCAGGAAGTGCATAAAGCCTGCAATTCACCAAAAATTCCAGTAGGGAGTGCTAAGTTTGGCTGCAAAAGAAATCTGCCCATTCATTTCAGTGCTAAATTTGAAAACTTCTCACTTGATTTATTACCTCAGAAAAAAATTTCAGGGACAACATTATGGTCTCAATCGCTAGTAAAAAATCTTCTTCAAGACAATTTGATGTCAATAGTTCTAATAATGGCCCCATTTAGAAGAAAATAGAAGATAAAGAATCGTATGATTTGGGGCGTTTCTACCTTTGATTGACAGGTCACTGACAAGGCGAGCCATCACCAGGAGAGAAGCAGAGCGTATCCACGGCAACGTGTCAATAAAGTTATATATAACGTTATATAGATAGAAAAGAGGACGTTTAGCGGTTTGGTCTCATAACTTTGACCCTTTCACACTATATTTTCACTTAATGACAGTTTATTTGAAAGTTTTGTTCAGTAAAATGTCTTGTTCAGCGTTTGGTTGGACTAACAGACACTTCAAGGAGTCGCTGCTCAGTTTTCTGAGGTAAGAAAGATACATTTTGTTTTTGTTTTTTTGCTAGCCAAAACTAACATCCCAGTTAATGCTCCAGTTAATGCTAACATGAATTAGCAGCGGCTTCTCTCAGTCGGGTTGCCGGTGTAGAGATGCGTGTAGTCAGTGTCGTCAGATCCCTCGCGCTCCGCCACAGTCCAATTATGGTCTGCTCTGCGTATCGGAAACATGATGGCGACGTAAGATGGCGACGAGTGTAACGCTGAACTCGAGGCTTCCAACGGGCAGTCCACAAACCAATGGGTGACGTCATGGTGACTACTTCCATTATTTATATACAGTCTATGATAGGTAGGCTAAATAGACTTACAGATGAATCCAGAGTGAATTGTGTTACTGACCAGGTGTAGGCCTATCACACAATGGGGCGGAGCTCCCCTAAAAGGTGTCCGATCGGAAACAGTGCAATGCCTCTGCAACACGTCCTACGTAAATAATGATGATATTTTGAAAAATGAATTAATCTTCAAAATCAAGGATGCACACCTTCGTGCCACTTCCCGTAGGCCTAACTAACGGTTATCGAGATATGCCCTAGACACACACACACACACACACACACACACACACACAGACGCTTCTTGCTTTTATAGATAGATATTTGTAGTAATAAAAGTGATTCACCTTCTTCATGACATTTGCACTTATTGTAGGAATAAAAAACGTGTAAAAAATACAGTACATTTCTGGAGAAGAACTTGTTGATGGAGGTACAGTGATCCTGCTGCCTGCAGAGGGAGCGGCGTCCCCGGAGACACACACACACACACACACACACACACACATACACACACACACACACATACACACACACACACACGCACACATACACACACACACACACACACACACACACACACACATACACACACACACACACATACACACACACACACACGCACACATACACACACACACACACACACACACACACACAGACATACACACACAGCGCTGCTGCTGCTTTATGTGTGGAGTCAAGTTACCACAATAAAAGTCGCTGTTTCCGGTGAGCTGTAAATAAAAGTCTGGACGTCTCGAACTATAGTCAGCTATTTAACAGTTTCTTCTCTGAGCTGCTGGAACATGTTTAGAATAATATTACCTCTCTTGCTAATTTTGTTACTTTTTAAAGCTTTCACACTGTTTCACTATTTCAAATTCCTTCATTATTTTTCATTTGTATTTATTTTTGAGTTATCACATAATTTTTTATTAAGTGTATGAGAGAGGACAGTTATACCAAAAATATTTATATTAACACAGTACTTCAAAGTAAAAAAACCTCATAGAAATATATAAGTATGTGCAGATAATTATGAATATAAATAAATATAATATTTACCAGAATTTCCTGTATTTTAATGGGAAAGTTGTTGGTCACTAGACAGTGAAAGAAACTACAACTCAACTTTATTAATAACAACACTTTAACACAAACAAATAGAGTTATTCACAGGGAGTGAAACACTAATAAAAAACAAACAACAATAAATATAATTTAACAACAACAATACAATCACAACAATCAAATAGCCTATTAAAAATCGATCAATAAAACTGAAAGCCAGTTTAATAAAAAATAAATACCAGAGGTAAGAATGATGTAAAAACACATTGTAAAAAGTTAAAAACTGAGGTGAAAACATAAATCCAAATTCAAATTCAGATTAAAAAGAAAGTTTTTTTTGAAATACAGACATAACTTGTCATTTAATATTGATCATTTAAAGATTAAACTAATTAATTTGAATTCAGTTTGAATGCTGGAATAATACTCACATAGTAAACATTGTTAAATGTTTTACTTATCTATTTTATTTTTAAATATTTCTATTCTTTCTTTCTTTCTTTTTTAGTTTAGCTTTTTTATTTCGACATGTGCGAACACAACAAAGTAAACTGAAAAACAAACAAATCCAAATGACAATAATTTAAAAAAAGCAATAGTCAAAACAAAAGCTATAATGTGAACGCAACATGTCCGAAAAGGAGTAGGATGAAGCATATGCTTATTTAAACCTACCCCTTCTCCACTACTCAATTCACATTTTTCCCTAAACATACATATTTACATAGATCATATTTACAAAAAAATTGAAAATAAATAGATGAAATAAACAAGTACATAAATCATTTGACATTTATGAAAACACCCGATTGTTCCTTGTACCTCGTGAAAACAATGTTTTTGTACTGCGTTTTAAACTGGATCATGCTTGGCCATTGCTTGAGCTCCACACCCAGTCTGTTCCACAGCCTCACTCCGTAAACTGAAGGTCTGCCTTTAGAACAGAATTGCGGACGTTTATTTTGAAGGCCCGCCGCGTGGACTTCCGGTCTGTCCTCCGGTGAGCTTGGCGCTCCGGTTAGTCCGCTCCTCGTCCACCGGGAGCACTTGTGCTGTTTGGGCGTTTTCCTGCCGGAGCTCCGCGGAGAGCTCCGTTACCGGACACCTCACCGGATACCGCGCGGAAACGGTCTGTGTCCGGTCCGTCTGTGGCCGGTATTCCTCTTGTTGTTGTTTTCTTCTTCTTCTTCCCGGAGAGACGGAGGTCAACAAGACCGGAGCAGCCGGACACTTTCCACCGGACCGGGAAACTCCGCCGACAGCGTCCATGCAGGACCCCACTCAGGTGAGTGGACCGACCGGGAGAGACCCGGGAAGCGCCGGTTCAACCGGAGGGCTCATTAGTTTTACTTTTATTTATCAGCTTTTTATTCTCAGATAACGTTTGTCTGATGCATTCTGCACGCACGGGTTATATTTATACTTATTTATTGCTCTCTATATCTACAGTCATGGGGGGTGGGAAATTAGACCACCCTTGTTCTCTACAATTTCTTGTTCATTTTAATGCCTGCTACAACTAAAGGTACACTTGTTTGGACAAATATATTGATAACAAAAAAAAAGCTCATAAGAGTTTGATTTAAGATTTAAGTTTTCTTGATAATGATTTTGGCTATTATGAAGGAAACCATGGAAAATGGTTAGGTATCAACTCTTAAAATAAACTCTTATGAGATATTTTTGTTTTTATCAATATATTTGTCCAAACAAATGTACCAATTGAAGAAAACAAGGTGGTCTAATATTTTTTTCCCATTACTTTATTTAAATGCCTTTATTTATTTTATTTTATATCAGATAACGTTTGTCTGCAGCTTTCTGACACTTTCTGCTGTCATTTATTCTTCTACATTTAAATGTATCTATATTTATATTTATATTTATCTTTAGCTTCATTTACAATTCTGTTCATATTTTCTTATGTTCTTTGAAATGTATTTTCTTTTTTTAATGTAAAACGTTTGTTTGATGCGTTCTATTCGCATGGTTTATATTTACACCAGTTTATCTCTATATATTTATATTTCTTTATTTATGTTCTTTTGTTCTCAGAGAACATTTCTCTGTTTCTTTTTGTCTGGATTTTTTAAATTTACACTTGTTTTTTTTCTCTTTATATTTGTTTTATTTTTCTAGATTTTTATTTCTCTTTCTATGTTTTCTTTTTATCTTCCTTTATTTCTCTAGAATTATGTTTCTAATTTCTGTATTTTTCTAGAATTAGGCTATATTAATATTTCTTTATTTTTCTAGAAAATAGTTTTCTCTATAATTATCTTTATTTGTATTTATTTATCTTTATAGAATTGTATTTCTCCTATTTTTTCTTTATTTTGCTCTATATATTTATATTCCTCTTATATTTCCTTCCTGCTATTTCCTGATGGTATCTAGAATATGTCATAATAATATGATATAATATTTGTGTGTTGTGTTGCGTCGTGTGTCGTTTGGAGTAAAGTCAGTTTATATTCATTTGATGCTATTTATAAAACCTGCAGGCTCAAAATAACTCACATCTGTTGGAATGTATTGTTTGTTTACTGTCTGATGTTCAGTTCAGTTTATTGTGAGTCAGCTGACAGAAAGCAGATGATGTCAGAGTAAATACTCATTCTGGTGATTTTTAGATCTTTTATATATATATATATATATATATATATATATATATGTATATATATATATATATATGTGTGTGTGTGTGGTTGTTTGTTGGTATTTCCTGCAGCTGTGTGTTTGTTGGATTCTCTGTATGAATCAGATCTGCTGCAGAGTTTATATGTTTTATGTATTGTTCATATAGAAGCTACCAGTGGTGGAATATAACTAAGTACATTTCAAGTACTGTACTTAAGTACAATTTTGAGGTACTTGTACTTTACTTGAGTATTTCCATTTTATGTAACTTTATAACTCCAATATATTTTCAGACAAATATTGGACTTTTTACTCCACTGCATTTAGCTGACAGCTTTAGATACTTTATAGGTCGAGATTTAACATAGAAACATGATACATTTGAAGTAAAGTATTTACTAAGTATTTGACATTATTTTCATTTAACCTCATAATAGTGTTTAAGTAGATAAAATGAGTCCTATCTTTATAAAATGAAAACACCTCTTACATGAATGCATCAATACAAATGATCTAATAATATAGAATATATAGAATATATTTAGAATATATAAAACAATCTGAGTGGCTCCATTCTGCCTAACAAGTACTTTTACTTTTGATACTTTAAGTACATGTTGATGCTGATACTTTTGTACTTTTACTTCAGTACGTTTTGAATGCAGGACTTAAACTTGTATTGGGGTAATTCTGCAGCATGGTATTAGTACTTTTACTTAAGTAAAGGATCTGAATACTTTTTCCACCACTGGAAACTACTGAGGAAGAATTGGATGTAAAATCTGTGTAAATGCTTTGGATTGGAGCAGAGGAGACTGAAGCAGATGAAAACCTGTCTGTCTGCAGCTGCTCACCTGTCTGACAGACTCACCTGTCTGAACACAGCGTGGTGTCATGCTTCAGGTGCTCCTCAGATGTCTCTGTCTCCTGAGTTGTGAAGTGGAAACAACTGAGAAGAAGTATTGTATTTCACCTTCATTCATTGAAACCACTGAAATATTTATTTATCTGACTCTCCTGAAGTGAATGTGAATTAATAACTTATCTTACCTGAGCCAGGTCACTGTGAGGACACAAGCTAATTCATTTTACAGTTTATTTATATGCTCAAACACTCATCAGTTTATTTGTGTCTGCAGAGACATTGTCCTCCCTCAGTCCCCTGTCTCTGTCTGTCCTCTGTTCAGGACATTTCTGAAAAATCTGTATTTGAAGCAGCAGGCGGAGGAGTACAGAACTTGTTTGTTTTCATGTTTGTTGGACGAGGAGGAGCCACAGTTAAATGTTGTCTAGGCAGGTGACCTTGAAAGCTCTGCCAAATAAGAAAGGATATGTGCAGGCCCTATCAGATATAATAAAACATTTATTATTTTATAGCAAGGGGAATGGCCAATAGGGAGATGAAGAAATGACTGAATTGTTTTCGAGGCGTATGAGTTGTCCTTTTTTTGAAAGATGAGCACAAGTAGCCCACCAATGAGGATTTGTGTACGAAGAGTTTTGTTTGTTATAAAAACTCAGCCGAAAGTTTCTCAGTCAATCCAGGTCTAGACTAGGGATGGACGTTTGGAAGAAACCTGCCAACTCAAGCATCTATAAAGTTAACAATCAATTAATTAATTAATCACTGATATACTCGAGTATGTATTAAAAAACATGTTGAAACAAGAGTACTTTTTTTTTTTTTAAATCAAAGCTCCATAAAGTGCACATTTAAATAAGCAAATATCTTAAATAAAATAGCCTATAAAATAAAATAGGCCAATCTTTGTCTGAAATAAATATATTTATATGAGGAAAAAAATAACGAACATTACAAAAGAACTGAATATGACAAACCCTAGTAAGGGCTGCATTTATATATAAAGAAAGAAAAAATTGAACTATATCGATATATGCGATATGGTCTAATTCCATATCACATTTAAAAATATATCGATATATTTTTTATATCGATATATCGCCCAGCCCTAAGTGTGCGTCATATCGTGTCGGGAAGTTGACAAAATAACGCTGCAAAGTTCAGCTTTTATATGTTTCATCCAAAAAAAATCCAGAGCAGTGAAGCTTAAAGTTGAGGAAAGTTTGATAAAATGCTGCAGTTGTTGTCGTCCAGACATGTTTGATATCAGCTCAGTTCAGTTTGACTGAATACTTTGTTGGTCAGTCCGTGGGTTTGACTCTCATTGTGGAGGAATAAAAAGACTGAAGTTAGATGAATAGACTGAGAATTTTCTCTTATTTGACAAAACAATTCTTGATTGAATTACATTTTGTGGACACAAAATGCAGTTAAACAGTTAAATTGCGATATATTATATGGCAATACTCACCATATCGCAAAATGCTTAAAATTGCAATAATATCGTATCGTGACTCAGGTATCGAGATAAAATCGTATCGTGGGGCCTCTGCTGATTCACACCTCTAATGCTTAATATGTAAAAAGAAGAAAAAATTTAATTAACATCTCATAATAAAAAAAAGTATTTCTGTTTCCTACTGACATCAGACATATAATTTCCACCTGGGAGAAGGAGAGAGAGGGAGAGGAGGAGGATGGATGGGGGGTGGAGGTGGAGGTGGAGGAAAGGACAGAGGTGAGAAGGTTGGGGGTGGGGGGGTTTAAGAGGAGAGGAGAGAGAGAGAGGAGAGAGAGGTGAAAGGAGGATGGGGGTTGAGGAGGAGAGAGAGAGGAGGAGGTGGAGGATAGGAGAGGAGGATCCCTGTGTGGCTGCATCTCCTCTGTCAGAGAGGAGGTGAACGAGCTGCTCTGTGATCGTACTGAATTATTTCTCTCCTTGCTGCTAAAAATAAACCGACTGTCCTGAACACCTCGCAGCACACACACACAGACACACACACACAGACACACACACAGACACAGACACACAGATACACAGATACACAGTGAACCTGATTCTGATCGTCACTGTAAATAAATTTAACACTTGTTTGGTCATATAGACAAAAAAACACATTTATTGCTTTTGCTCGATTACTTGTGAAGATGAAACAAATCAGATTTAACATGTTTAACCCTCTAAACCCAACAAGCACTGTGTCCTTGTTTTACACTCCAATATATAAACTATAAGTCCTGCAGCTCTGTGAACTCAGTGCAATCATTGCTAGAAGTGGGAACAACTCAAAAATGTCTTTTGTGCAGAATAACTCAGTTAGGCTACAACTACATAAATCATAAAAAAGTAATAAAAATGAAAAACAAAAATGTTTTGGCTATTTAAAAATAGAGAAAACATGCATTTGAAACCCTCTGCTAATCAGTGAGCTTAAGGAGAGCTGATTTGTCAGGTTTTATCATCTTTGGACAGTTTCTGTTTCCACTCTTAATGCTAAGCTAAGTGAGCCTTTCCTTCGGTTTCCAGTCTTTATGCTAAGCTGAGTTAGCCGTTCCCTCTTTTTCCAGGCTTTATGCTATGCTAAGCTAAGCTAACAGCAGCTGTACAGACACAAGACTCTCAGAGAAGAAGAAGAAGAGGATTTATAGGATTTATCTGAATGTTTAACTGTTTCTTTAACTGACTGAAGACAGAAAAGTGTTTCACGTGTGAAAAGAGCTAAAGATAGACACACACACACACACACACACACACACACACACACACGCACACACAGTCACATACCTTTGGAAGTAAACACACACAGAGTTCAGTTCACAGATGGAAATGTTGAAGTGTTGATTAGGTTTGTTTTCATTAACACATTGAAAGTATTTCTGTGTCACAGCTTCAGTAAGCTTTATGAACCTCAGGGGACATTCCCACCTGAGCTGTTTGATCAGCCTGACAAGAACTCTGGTGCGTTTTGTCTGATAGTCTGTTTGTTTTTTGCTGGTATGAATGCTTAAACAAACTCTGGTGCAGATCAAAGAACCAAACTCTGGTCCAGTAAAAAATGGCAGTCTCAGTTCGCTTCTAAGTGCACCAGAGTTTGGTTCGCTGCAGGTGCGTCTTTTCATCAATGTCTTCTTCTTTTGAGCCTTGGGTACGTGTAAAACTGCAGTAGCCAAAACATGAACAAGGGTGCTGCTGCGGCTCCTCTCCTACACACTGTGCGTCAACCTAACTTGACATGGCTGTAACTCCACCTTCCACAGCGTGCTGTGCTCATTATCATTGGCTGTCCGTGTTGTCTGTCAAAACACGGATGGAATTTGTGCTATCAACATTGTTTTGACCATGACTTACATTTCTATCGAGGAAAAGTAATTTCGCGTTAATTATCTTTTTTGGATAAAAAGCAGAGTTGTGCAGCGCTATTTATTGATCTGTCCAAAGGTTTTGATACCACTGACCATTTAATTCTGAAGCAGAGATTAACTGAGCAATGGGGTGGTTTGTGAACCACCTCAAAGACATGTCTCAGTGTATCCAAATTGATGAACTCACCTCAAATTGGGGAAACATTACTAATGGTGTACCACAGGGTTCTGTCTTTGGTCCGCTGTTGTTTTCAAGTGATTTATAGTGTTGGGTCCTCCATTGTGGAGAGTATTTTACCAAACTCCAGGTAGTTTTTATATTATTCAATCTCAGCTTTTGCTACTAAAGTTGGTTTTAAAAACTGTTAAGTCTGAGGTGAAGCACTCCTCCGATGTGAGAAAGAAGCCTGAGCATGCAATGGATAATCTTACTGCTCAATGTAAGAAACTAGAATTGTTCTCATGTTATTAATGTCTTGACATTAGGCTTGATGAGTGCCTTTCTTTTAAACCCCAGGTTAACTTCTTCTTAAAAAAGAATTTATTATTCTATTCTGTTATTCTGGTTTCACTCTGTACTTGTGCTGCTGCAACACCTGACTTTCCTCCATGAGGGATCAATAAAGGAATATCTCATCTCATCTTATCTTAGAAGAAGACTGGTGTCTGCCACATAAATGCACCCTCTCATTGTTTATACATGTTAGATGTTGCATATTATCATGCACTGGGATTTGTGACTAAGTGTAAATCTCTTACTCACCACTGTACGCTTTATTCCAGGGCTGGTTGGTCT
Organism: Centropristis striata; assembly: GCF_030273125.1. Classification (NCBI taxonomy): domain Eukaryota; kingdom Metazoa; phylum Chordata; class Actinopteri; order Perciformes; family Serranidae; genus Centropristis; species Centropristis striata. Next base: position 32,398,805 of record NC_081522.1, read on the forward strand.
TCCCTGACTATTCGTAGACTTAGTCATTGAGACTGTTTTATTTATAAGGCCATTTTAGGTACATTCCCCCCTCCATTTGCATTTTAATATCACAGAGATCGGAATGTAGTTATAGTCTAAGATCGCAAGATGTTGGCTCACTTGATAAAGCACAGTGTGAAAGCAAACCAAACCAAATGAAAAACTTCACCTCCTGAATCACACAGATTCCACCACACTTGATATGTAGAAGCAACCTTGAATTTAACGCAGAAGTATCCCTTAACCCTTTGGAGTTTGGGGCTATTTTGTCGGTTTTGGACTTCTTTACCATGACCTGTTGGTTTTATTGTTTTCAGCACAACCTCACCTATATGACCTGATTATTATTTTTTTTTTCATTTTGACTGGATCAACATTTTGAACACAAAAAACACACAAAAATAATTACAAAAAACATACTTAAAACACAAAAAACGCAAAATTACAATAAACACACATAAAAACAGACTCAAACACACAAAAACACATCAAAAACGTAAAAAAATTACAAAAAACACATAAAAAACAAAAAGATAATTACAAAAACACACAAAAAACACACAAAATTACAACAAGCACACATAAAAACAACACTCAAAACACATAAAAAACATTTAAAAAAATTCATAAAAACACAAAAAAAGAGCCCAAAAGACAGATAAAAACACACAAAGAAATAACAAAAACAGTTAACACAAAAAATGCTGAAGGCACACTGCAAAATTAGAAAAATCTGTTAAAAAAAGTAAAATCATGTTACTACACTTGGTCGAGGGTTTTTTTTTAAACTTTTGCTGAAAAAGGGTTGATGCATTAAATTGGACATGGAAACTTCTGGAAAAGCCAAAACTTTAGAGTTCAGCTGACAGCAGGGCTCCATGCTGCTTCGTTTTTACATCGTGACGTCATGAAGAAGTCGTGCTCTGGATGATTTCGTGGACTCCAGAGGGTTAAGGCAGCAGAGTCTCTTTGGTCACAGGCGATTATCACCTGAATGTACCTGGACTCTTTCTCTCAGCTGACCTGACAACCTGACGTGGCTGTGTGGTAAAATAATAAACCCTTTAGTGGCTGTGATGATGTCATCAAGAGCCTCAGTGATGAGTGTGGTAACGTGTCATACAGGTGAACCTCACCTGTGACCTGAGTCGGTGTTTGTCTGATACACATGAAAACTTGATTGAGGTATTCATGTATTAATTGGAATGTCTGTATTTATTGAACTATTCCCATTTAATATTTAGGGAATATCTAAAGATAGCGAGATGTGCACATTGCAGATAGATTCTAATGTACAATCTCCACTGACTCCGTTTTCCGTCACATTTAGTGAAACGTTGTCTACATACAGCTGTTTAACTCACACAAATGTTCCACTGTACATGTTTTTTGAAGATATTTAAAGTTTTTACTAACAGCAGTCCAAATTTTCCTGCAGCATTAAAGCAGCAATATAGATATGAGAGGTAGGGAAAAAAATTGATACAGTATAGTATCGCAATTTTTTGCTTGGCAATATTATAGCGATTCATGGCAGCCAAGTATCGATATTTGGTGTTCCGTTAGTATTTTTGCCAGGTTTTTTTTTTTTTTGAGACACTTTTAGGAATATACTGGTATCATATGAAACTAGAAGATCTAAGGAATCTTTAGGATGTTTGTCAGGGTATAGTGTTGGGAAGTTGTGGAAATAATGCAGCAAAATTTGGCTTTTTTATGTTTTATTTAAAGAATTCAGAGCAGTGAAGCTTAAAGAAAATTGTTTGATAAAATGCTGCAGTTGTTGTCGTCCATACATGTTTGATATCAGTTCAGTTCAGTTTGACTGAATACTTTGTTGGTCAGTCTGTGGGTTTGACTCTCATTGTGGAGAAATAAAAAGACTGAAGTGAGATGAATAGACTGAGAATTTTCTCTTATTTTACAAAACAATTCTTGATTGAATTTAATTTTGTGGACATAAAATGCAGTTTTAATCAGTAAATCACAATAAATCGCAATACTTACCATATCACCATATTGAAATCGCAATAATATCGTATCTTGACTCAAGTATCACGATGAAATCGTATTGTAATCTCCAATATAATCTCCAATTCCATTTAATAATAATTGTTAATAATGTCTACTTTTCCTTTCGAGGTGCAGGTGTAAAGGGCATTTGTAGAAGTGGTGTAACGAGTGAAGTCAGTCAATAAACAAACTACTCAATATAATCTAACATATAATCCGCTCAGATATTAAATTAAAATATAGTGATGAAATCTTAATTTAACATATCTCTGTAGCAACACTCCGCTAGTTCATGATTGAATGTTTCTTAGTTTAACCTGTTTCACTTATGTCTGTGCTGCAGTGTATTTAATTTGCACTGAGAGGATAAACCTTTTTTCTGCAGCAGAATATAAAATGTATGATTTAATGTGTCATATTTCTCATGTTTGTGCAGCAGTTTATTTAATTTGCTCTGAGAGGATCAACATATTTTTTGTGTATCAGAATGTGAAGCGTTTGATGACGGTAAGCAGGAAAAGGCGTCCTGAACCTCTCTGAACCAAGTCACTATCAGGGTCTAATTACCATAACACACACACACACACACACACACACACACACACACACACATAACACCCTGATCCCTTTAACCACCGGATCCTGTCTCATAATCTACAAAGACCAGGACACATTAAGAAGGACCTGTCTGTCTGTCTGTCTGTCTGTCTGTCTCTCTGACTGTCTGTCTGTCTGTCTGTCTGTCTCTCTCTCTCTCTCTCTCTCTCTCTCTCTGTCTCTCTCTCTGTCTCTCTCTCTTTCTGTCTGTCTGACTGTCTGTGATGTCTTCCTCTCATCTCCACAGAAACTAGACTCCAGAGACCAACATGCATATTTTAGTGTTGTGCTAATGGAGACAAGCTCTCTGACACACACACACGCACGCACACACACACACACACACACACATGCACGCGCGCGCGCACGCGCGCGCACACACACACATGCACAAGCACACAGCTCTGAAGCTGTAACATCCCTCTCTCACACTAACCTGAGACTCCTGCAAACACACTGATTCTTCCTCTCACGGCGAACATTCAGAACTATGTTTCCTATCAGCTGGAGGATGTTTAATTCTGTGACTGTCCCTCTGTGACTCTAAATCTGTGACTATGTTCCTCTGTGACTCTGTTCCTCTGTGACTCTGTCCCTCTGTGACTCTTAACTCTGTCCCTCTGTGACTCTGTAATTCTGACTCTTTAACTCTGTGACTCTGTAACTCTGTGACCAGAAATCTTTTTAACTCTATGACTCTGTGACTCTGTACCTCTGTGACTCTGTAACTCTTTAACTCTGTGACCAGAAAACTTTTTAACTCTATGACTCTGTGACTGTGTAACTCTGTGACTGTGTAACTCTGTGACCAGAAAACTTTTTAACTCTATGACTCTGTGACTCTGTGACTCTGTAACTCTGTGACCAGAAAACTTTTTAACTCTATGACTCTGTGACTCTGTACCTCTGTGACTCTGTGACTCTGTAACTCTGTGACCAGAAAACTTTTTAACTCTGTGACTCTGTCACTCTGTAACTCTGTGACCAGAAAACTCTATGACTCTGTGACTCTGTACCTCTGTGACTCTGTGACTCTGTAACTCTGTGACCAGAAAACTTTTTAACTCTATGACTCTGTGACTCTTTAACTCTGTGACCAGAAAACTTTTTTACTCTGTGACTCTGTACCTCTGTGACTCCGTAACTTCGGAACTCCGTTCATGCTCTTCATAGTGTGACTGGCATTCAGCCAGTCAGCTTGTGCTAACTTCAGCTCATGCTGCTTACAGCTTACAGCTTAGTCTGGGCAGAACTTGTGCTTTTGAACTTTGGTTCCACACTCTGTGGATCAGTCTGCACAGTGTGTATTCTGCATGCACCAGAACAGGACCCGTACCATGACTTGTTCAGTAACACACCTAATGTCTAACATGAACAGTAACGTCAGCTGGATAAATCCAGACGCTCTGAGAGGAGAACAGAAAACGGTGTGCAGTGATTTTTCTTCCTCACCTGTGAACGTGCTGTTGTGATGATTCAGCACTGAAGAGCACAAACTGCTGCAGAGAAGCTTCTTTTTACTGTAACGTGCAGGAAATACTAAACTCCTGCAGCCGCCGAGTTCCTGCACAAACTAATCCGACGACAGCCTCCGAATGCAGAGAGCTGGAAGGAATCATTTCATTAATTTCATAACAAAACATTAAAGCTGCAGTCTTTAGTCCCTTAGTCAATTAGTCAAGCAACTGAAAAATAATTAAGTATTTTGATCATCAGTTATTTGTTTATAGTAATTATTGAACCTTAAATTACAACTAAACTTTCTGTTTTTATGTACCTGAAATATGGAGATTTGATACTTTTTATTTCATGGTATGAAAATAAATCTGTCTGAAAGGAAAAATTATCAATTAATTAATTGATTGTTTTGTTTTGTTTGTTAATGTTATTTCTAACAATATTTATTTACTTCACTTTTATTTATCTCGTATCTTGGATGTTGAAAATTGTCATTTTATTGACAAAACGATTTTTATTTTCTTAGAAAAAATTATAATTATTTTATTATTAATTATTAAAATTATTGTTATTATTGTAATTATATATATACATTTATAATTCATTCATTCATTCATTACCATTAACTGCTTATCCGCAATCGGGTCGCGGGGGGCTGTCATTGGGCGAGAGGCGGGGTACAGCCTGGACAGGTCGCCAGACTATCGCAGGATACTAAAAACTACTACGGGCAATTTAGAGTCACCAATTAAACCTAAGTGCATGTTTTTGGACTGTGGGAGGAAGCCGGAGAACCCGGTGAGAACCCACGCTGACACGGGGAGAACATGCAAACTCCACACAGAAGAGCCGCAGGCAGGAGGCGAACCGGCGACCCTCTTGCTGTGAGGCGAACCACTACACCACCGTGTAGCCCTACATTTATAATTTATTATTCAAATTATAATTATTATTTATTGTTTATTATTATTATTATTATTATTATTACAATTATCATCATCTGTGACAGAAAGAAAAGCAGTAAATCTTCATATCTCAGGACTTTAAAACAGTTTGAACTTTTGTTTAAAAAGAAAAAGAAAAAAAAAATGATGATACGATTAAAGTAGCTGTAGCTGATTGATTTTCTGTTGATTAATTGGTTTACCAATTAACCGTATCAGTAAATTATAAAGTGAAACAATGTTCAGAGTGATGAGACGTTCGCTGCAGGATCAGCTCCCAGATGTATCTCCTGCTGACCTTTGACCTCAGAGGGTCTCAGCAGGATTAACATGACAGATGGAGCTCTCTCTGATCGATATCTGTCAGTCAAATCGCAGCATCTATCACCGCCGCCGCCATCAACGCTCTGGCACAGGAAACAATCGCTGCTATCGAACTGCCACAGACGCGTCGAGTTGTATCAATATTGTGACTCTTTTTTTATTAGACTGAGATTCAGATCCAGAGTTTAGCAGAAAGTGAAACGTTTGTACTTCAGAGACCCCGAAACAGGAGATGTGTTTACAGCGAGGAAACAGGGTCATTAAACAGCTGCTGCAGAGACTCATTCATCACAACACACACCTGTCCCCCGAGTCCTGCAAGACAGACTGAGGCCAAACAAACTGCTGACGGTTCAAAAACACGTCAAACTAACAGATAACAGACGAGCCGAGACCTGACTGACAGAAACAGAGTCTGCAGGAGATTGGACACCACGCTGCACTGCCCTGTCGATAAAATATCGCAGGAATACAGAAAAAAGTTGCCAATCATTTCCTGTCAAATAATGATTATTTTACAGATAATTTCTTTAAAAATATGGATAGTATACAGTAAATATCTGTGTTAAGAAATATACCTGTAGAATAGCTAAAGGTCTTCACTATTACAGTAAATGTTCTGCAAATTTTGCTGCCAGACTTCATACCATTTTATTTTTTTACAATTTATTTTCACAATTTTTTTGTTTACATTAAGTTTAAAGTTTTACCAACCTCTTTGGTTTTACTGTAAGAAAACAGAAAGTTGCCTTAATTTTACAAAAATTATGTGTTTATTTTTTTTATTACATAGAATTCACTATATTTTAGCATTCAAGCCAAATAACCAATTGAATAATACTGTAATAAACAAAAAAATTATGATGTCACATTGTATTGATTTATAGATTTCAACTTTCATTTTATGGTTAATATTTGTAATAAAAGTAATTTACATTTTTATGTCATTTGCACTTAATGTAGAAAAAAGCAAGAAACACCTTGTAAAATATATACATTACATTTCTGGCAAACTTTTAAAAACTTAGAGGTGTGAATCAGCAGAGGCCACGATACGATTTTTTACTTGAGTCACGATAAGATATTATTGCCATTTTAAGCATTTTGCGAGATGGTGAGTATTGCGAAACAATATATTGAGATTTACTGTTAAACTGCATCTTGTGTCCACTTTTTATTTCTCCACAATGAGAGTCAAACCCACAGACTGACCAACAAAGTATTCAGTCAAACAAACTGAACTGAACTGATATCAAACATGTATGGACGACAACAACTGCAGCATTTTGTCAAACTTTCCTCAACTTTAAGCTTCACTGCTCTCATTTTTTTTTTTGGAATGAAACATAAAAATAGCCTAACTTTGCAGCGTCATTTCGACAAGTTCCCGACATGATATCCTGACGTGGTGCCTAGAGTTTCCTTAGACCTTCTAGTTTCATATGATACCAGTATCTCCCGATACGGCTTCCAGAAAAAACAAATACTTTGAAAATACTGAAGACTCATCTGCGATAAATATCGATACTTGGTGGCTATGAATCGATATAATATTGCCATTCAGAATATCGCAATACTATGCTGTATCGATTTTTTTCCCCCACCTCTAATAACTATGTCACTTCCAGTATTTACATGCATTTATTTACTGTTTAAACTGTTACCAGGAAGTTTTTTCCCCTAACCTTAGAGGAGAGGTTTTGTAGCATAAATTCAACCAAACTGCAGCCTTTTTTTATACAACAGTGAACCATACATGTACGTATATTGACGTGTGCTATTTCAAAAACGCTCCACTCTGTACCAACGAAACGCTCATATGGGTCATGTGTGTGGTACTGACAGGCGACCTAACATGTTGTTGAGGTTGGACGTCTTGTTGGATTTACAGCAGCACCGGTCAGCCCCCCAGGGACCTGGAGCCCTGATCAAACAGCTCAGACTGTGTTGAGCTGCTCAGGATCAACACGTTGGACCTTTGTTGACCTCAGCAACAGATATATAAGATTACAGAAGAGATTAATGTGTCAGAGATGCTGCAGGAGGATTTACAGATTATATTCTGATTGTATTTATTCTTCGATTATTTCTGTGCTCTTCAATCATCCGGCTGGATTTACAGAGTATTTCAAATTCAGGGGTGTTTCACACAGAGGGAAATATTTAATAAAATCAAACTACTATACATATTTGTGTTTGTTATGCGTCTTCCGTAGGAACCAATGAGACACAGACAGGAAGTTACACGGTGTTCTGAACATGAAGAACACATACAATGTTGAAAAACAGAAGGTTTTTATTATTTATACATGGAAAAAAAATATTAGACCACCATTTTCTTCAATTTGTTGCCTGGTACAACTAAAGGTACATTTGTTTCGACATTATAATGAAAACAACAAAAATAGCTCATAAGAGTTAGATATCTAGACATTTTCCATGGTTTTATTGATAATAACCAAAATCATCATCAAGAAAACCATGGAAAATGTCTAGATATCTAACTCATATGAGCTATTTTTGTTGTTATCATTATATTTGTCCAAACAAATGTACCTTTAGTTGTACCCGGCATTAAAATGAACAAGAAAATGAAGAAAACAAAGGTGGTCTAATATTTTTTTCCATGGTTGTAAGTTCAGTTCAGAAAAAAAGTTTAAAGGAAACTAAATTTGTTAAAAACACTTTGTGTAATAAGAGCTCGGTCACCTTTAATATCAGGGACAACGAGGGTTGTTTGTGTCCCCGGGCTCTCGTTATTGTGACCTCTGGAGAATGCTGTGTGACAAGAGACAAACTGTCCTCAGCGTCCTCCTGAACTCTGAACAATCAGTGCCAACAGATTTCTGTTCCAGTGGAAACAGCTCGACACTTTAAAGCTGCACAGAGAATAACAGTCATATTGTAAACCATAAAGACACGACGAAAAAAAACCAATACGCTGTTGGAATATTTATTGACATTAAAAAAGCATTTGATACAATCAACCATGATTTGTTAATAAAAAAATTAGAAAGATATGGTATCAGAGGCATTGTGTTGAACTGGATTATAAGTTATTTTTTACATGGGACACAAAGTCTGCTCTCCTGGGTGAATGTCCGCCTGTTTTAAACTTCGCTTGGCTGTCAATCACTACTACAGGCGTGTTTCCACTGAGTACTTTTTGGAAAGTGCTGAGTGTTTTGGCTATGCCCACCACTATTCCCCTCGGCCTCTGTTCCCTATAGGTACTTTTGTAGCAGCTAACCAACGGGGTTCGAATGTGACAACAGACGGACGCGGCACGCAGTGACTTTGTCGTTATATTTAGCGACTCTTTTTCAAAGAAGCGACTAGCGACAAATCTAGCGACTTTTCCTGGTGTTACTGGAGACTTTTGGAGAGTCGTTCCTACTCTTCTTAATGAGTAGCAGGCACCTTCCCAAAGCACTCACAAGCAGCCCAGTCCTCCAGCAGCAGTCTCTCCCAGCTGCAGTCAGCGGAGCAGGAGATGTTAACCCCTCAGCGTCCAGTCTGCAAATTAATCATTCATGTGCAAAATCACCGCCTGAACCGCATCCAATCGGCGTCGACTAATTAGTAGAGGCTCATTATTGGCTCTCCGAGCCGCTAACTGGTGAAGTTGGGTGGATCTTGAGCGGCTGTGGCTCAGTTGGTAGAGCGGGTTGCCCCCCGATCGGAGGGTTGGTGGTTTGATCCCTGACCAGGGCAGCCTACATGTCGAAGTATCCTTGAGCAAGATACTGAACCCAAAATTGCTCCCGATGCTGCGTTCATTGGTATGTGAATGAATTTCCAATGGTGGCAGGTGGCACCGTTTAGGGTAGCCTCTGCCACCAGTATGAATGTGTGTGTGAACGGGTGAATGAGCGCAGTGTGTAGTGTAAAGCGATTTGAGTGGTCGCAAATCGACTAGAAAAGCGATACATACTGTAAGTGCAGGTCCATTTACCATTTAACCTCTCTCCCAAGCCACACCCATAGCGGCTCACAAGAGGGAAAAGTACCCAATGGAAATGCGCCTTATTTCATCAAGATGATGGTGGATGCATTACAGCAGACAGGAAATACATGAATATAGCTTTTGCTGCCTGTACACATGACCTATACTGATGTTTTTGAGGGGAGAACAGACTGGATCTCTGAGCAGTTTACAGTCTAAACAATGAATGTTGGTGTATTTAATGACCCTGACGTCCCCGTCTGTCTCTGTCTCCCTCTCTATGTGCAGGCGGTGCAGTGGTGGCTGATCTGCTCTCAGCCTGCTGGACTGAAGCTGTAGGACTGTGGTGGTCTGTGAGGTCATGAAGCTGCCCTGCTCCCTGCTCTACTCCCTGTGGTTCCTCCTGCTGCTGGGAGCCGGATCTCTGCTGCTGCTGGTCCGCCTGCAGGACCTGACCGAAGTGGTCCTGCTACAGACCCCAGGTCAGTTTTGCCTCTGAGGGTCAGACACGAAGACTGCAACCCTCCTGCTTCTCCTCTTCTCCTTCTTCTTCTTCTTCTTCTCCTTCTCCTTCTCCTTCTTCTTCTTCTTACAGATGCTCTGTTCATGGATTAGTTTTTGTCTCAGGTGTGTCCTCTTGTTCTGGTTGTTTCTTGTGGGTGTGCAGTGAGGAGGAAGCTGTTTGTTGTGTGGCTGATAATGAGATATTCGCTCGGGCTGTAAAGTGTTTGTCTGGTGGATGTTTCCCCAGGGGAGAGATGAGAGGGGGGGTGGGTGGGGCAGGAAGTCAGTTAATGTCTTCAGCTGCAGCAGACACACAGATCACAGAGGTCATTAATTTAGATCCTGATTGATGCACTTTGTGTCCTCCTGTTGTTGATAATGAGTGAAACATGCAACACATGATATGATTCAGGGTGAATATCTTTTATGAATATACTGGAGATACTGGTATCATATGAAACAAGAAGATCTAAGAAATCTACAGGCACCATAAATAAATCGACTGAGAATTTTCTCTTATTGGACAAAGCAATTCTTGATTGATTTGAATTTTGTGGACACAAAATGCAGTTAAGTCGCAATATATTGATTGTATCGTGACTCAAGTACCGGGATAAAATCGTATCATGGGGCCTCCGCTGATTCACACCTCTAATATTTTTTCTCTGATGTCTAGAAATCCAGTTAGAAACCATCATCTTCGTAGTTAGTTGTCTGTACGTCCAATGTGGGAAATGTTTGGGCTATATTTGAATTAATATATTTTATAGATATGTTACCCTTCTACCATCAGCTCGTAATATATGGAATCACTTTATGTAGCAATGAATAAAGCCTAGTCCCCTTAAAACATAAATAGGTTATCATATGGTAAAAGAGACACCTCATTGTAAATAAACTGTCTAGGGCATTTTGACGCCGACAGGGTTTCTCTTACTTGTATTTTATTACTTTATGGTTTTCTGTTTGTCTTTCAGTGTTTTTACCACTGATCTATAAATTGGAAACATTAGGTTTTTGTCATGCTTTTTGATATCAGATATTTAGTTTTTAATATTTATTGAGCTCTGATTGTTGTTTCGTCTCGTTGCTAAATGTGTTAAATGAGGAGCTGCTCCTGAAACATGTGATTGTGTTAGCGTGTTTTCAGTGACGAGGAGGTCCAGAGGCGGATCAATACTCTGATCAGCCTCACACTTCATTAATCTGCACAGTCACTGAGGAGAAGCCAGGAGCATTGATCACATAATGAAGCGATCACAAAGGATGAACACCGTCCTCTGATGGTAATAAACTCACTGAGGAGAGTACAGCAAACACTGAAACCTGCACTAATCCATTCATGCATCCAAAATAAATGTGAGAGAATAAAATCTGAATCATTCCACTTGTGTGCAGTGAGTTTGAAGGACTGAGAAGAGTTAGATCTCCTGATCCAGCAGCAGGTCTGTGGTTTTGTGTGCTGAGGTATTATCTGCGTCATCAGACTGGAGGACTGAAGTGCAGTGAGCCTTGCAGGGACACAAAAATGTCATAAAATAATGAAAGATATTACCTTCAGACTCAGGCTGCACAGCTGTTCAGAAAATGACTCAAAGTGGAATATTGACCACAGCTGAGTTTTATTTATTACCAACAAACAATCAAATCACATGCTGGAGGTTTATTTACTTATTTTCATGATTCAAGTTGGGTTTTATTTGTACCCACATGTAGATCTGATGTGCAGTAAGACGAGGCAACAACACAGCCAACATACAGACATGATAGCAACATGATAAAAACACTAAAATACAAAGAGACAAACGCTCACAAAGAGACATAAAAGGTCCACAAAGTCCCAGTGTAGGAGGGCTCTTTGTTATTCTCAGATGAGTGTTTGGCTCATTTTCTGTTAACAGATGTGGGTAGGATCCAATTTTCAAAAAGCGTATTTCATTTGTCCAGACTCATCGGCTGAGCGGTATAGGTCAGCCCCACACATGGGTCTGTGAGGGAGTGAGGGGGTTACCTACATTGTTCAGGGGGCGGGGCTGCTCCTGGCTGCTTGTCAGCGCTCCTCTTCTGTGTTCGCAGTGTTTTCAAACACATTGTCATTGGCTTCAGGAGGACAGTGCTTTTACTTCACTAATTTCATTTCAAAGGTAATAACTGGGGCCCAAGTACCGAGTGCTGCAAAAGCAATATTGTTCCTCTGACTGGGAATCCCCAGTGGGAGCTAGTCGGGAGCAAAAAGGGAGCAAGACATGAACCAGTCGGTAGCAAGAAGTGAGAAAGACTTGAACTAGACATGAATGAGAAGTGAACAAGTCGGGAGCAAGCCTTAAATGAGTTGGGAGCAAGAAGTGAGTGAGAAGTGAGCGAGACGTGAACAAGACGTAAATGAGTCGGGAGCACAAAGTGAGCGAGACATGAACAAGTCGGGAGCAAGAAGTGAATGAGACAGGAGCAAGTCGGGAGCGAGACCTGAAAAATTTGGGAGCAAAACACAAGTTAGACGTGAATGAGTTGGGAGCAAGAAGTGAGTGAGATGTGAACAAGATGTGAATGAGTCAGGAGCAAAAAGTGAACGAGACGTGAACAAGTCGGCAGCAAGACATGAACAAGTCGGGAGCAAGACGTGAAGAAGTCGGGAGCAAGTCATGAATGAGAAGTTAACAAATCGAGAGCAAGACGTAAATGAGTTGGGAGCAAGAAGTGAGCGAGACGTGAACAAGACCTAAAACGAGTCGGGAGCACAAAATGAGCACAAAGTGAGCGACACATGAACAAGTCGAGAGCAAGACTTGAACAAGATGTGAGCAAGTCCGGACTAAGAAGTGAGCAAGACGTGAATGAGACGGGAGCAAGTTGGGAGCAAGTTGGGAGCGAGACATGAAAAAGTCAAAACGCGAGTAAGACGTGAACAAGTCGACAGCAAGACATGAACTAGTTGGGAGCAAGTCAGGAGAAAGATGTGAACGAGACGTGAACGAGTCGGGAGCAAGGACAGGAGCAGACGGGAGCTAAACGGGAGCGAGACTTCAGCGAGATGTGAGCTAAATGGGAATGAGACAAGAGCAGGACGTGAGCAAGACATGAGAGACACGTTAGCTAGATGTGAGCAAGACAAACGAGTCTGGAGCGAGACAGGAGCAGATGGGAGCGAGACAGAAGCAGACAGGAGCAGGACGTGAGCAAGAAGTGAGCTAGACATGAAGGAGACAGGAGCAGGATGCGAGTGAGACGGGAGCTAGTCTGTAGCATCGTCCCCCTCCCTTTGTTCAGTCAACCTGCCAACAGAGTTCCTGTGTATCTGTGTGGATATGTGGAGCCTCTCAGATATAAAAAGCTTGTTCTCTGGATGATTCCAGTCTGTTGCTTTGTAAAGTCTTTGTGAATATTGATTAAGTAATAAACATATCAGGTTTCACATTGATTATAATATCATGTTCCCTGTCAGCCGGCCTCTCCGTCCAAACACAAACCAAAATTAGAGCCTCATTGATCGTCTCCTCGGCTCTCTGTTTTCTGTCATAAAAGATCAGATATCACTGAAACACCATTGATTAGAAAGTTATTGATCTGGTGAAGTGTCCAATCAGATTACAAACAGCTGCTTTAATTAAATCAATGTTTCTCAGTTAAAACTGTGAAACTGGAGCTTCCCTGTGCTGTACAGTAATCTGATTACATTCACATGGTTTCCTCATCTTATTTATTTACCCCAGTTACAGTTATATTTATATTTATATCTATATAAAGAAATGTAGGCCAGTTTCCTTTGAGCTTAGTAATAAGAATTAAAAACACTGTCCCTTCAGAAACACTCTGCTGAGTTTATTTTAAACACAGCAGCTCCTCTGTGTGCTGCAGATTACATTTCCTGCGTTAGTGACTTGATGTCATGTGAACGTTTGGCTGCAGCGGCGTGACACGTGTGATGAGCGTCCTATTTCAGTCCAAACAAAAACATGTCACAGCACGCCTCCGCCTCGTTTCTACAGGACACTTTAATTAGTGTTCCCACACACACACACACACACAGTGACATGTACATTATTCGGTTGTGTTGTTTTGTGTCCCTGACTCCTGCAAAAATAAATCAAACGCACCTGATTCCTGCTGTTTGTTTTCCTTCTCTGAAGTTAAAAACGTTTGTCTCGACAGACTGTGTCGTCGTCCTCGCCGCAGTGTCTCTGTGTGTTTGTTGTGTGACATCATCACAGTGATGAACAGCTGTGATGTTCAGCAGATCATGTGACCGGAACACAAACTGGCACTTTCTTTCAGGGTGAAGAAGCTCCAGCGTTTAGCTTCGCTGATGATGATGCGCCTCAGATTCTCTGTGAAAATTTATGAACAACAAAGTCTGAACAGCAGTCGGGGAGATGTACAAATCATGTGACCATGTTTTTTATGTCCCATTTGTAGTTTTGTGCATCATTTCTGCTGCTTTGCATTTTTGTGGTTGTTTTTTGTGTCCCTCTGTTGTTTACTGTAGTTTGTGCTGTCTGGCTTTTAATGATTTATTGAGTGTGCTTGTAAGAGCACACGATATGCTATCCACCGGGCTTCTTCCCATTATTCTTCTGTTTCTTCCGTGTTTTTTCGGTCAACTACTCCTCCCGGAGTTTTGGTTACTTACACTAAAAATGTATCAAATCAACCAGCTCGGCTGTGACACACCCTCATAGACCGCCATGTTAAAAAGGCGGGAAATTTTCAAAAGCAGAGGCACCAGTTTCTTCTGATTTCTCTAAAAAAACAATTTCTTCATTTTTCTTCACAAAACACATATGTAGACGTTCAGGAAGAACTCAGGATGCTCAAAGTGAAGTCAGTTCAATGATAGGAACTACGGTTTGGCCAAAAATGCTTTCTGTTCAAGGGGCACTTTCTGCTGTTTTTCTCTCTCTCTTTCAGTGGCATCAAATGTCACAGGAGCAGCTGCAGTTGAGTGCTCTGCTCTGATCAATAGTCTTTAGAAATTTTCTAGTTTAAAACTGAAATGTTTGCAGTACCATAAATGGGGGGGAAAGTATTCAGATCTCTTACTTCAGTAAAAGTACTAATACCGCACTGTGAAATTACTCCACTACAAGTAAAAATCCTGCATTCAAAACTTACTGAAGTAATAGTGCAAATGTATCAGCATCAAAATGTACTTAAAGTATCAAAAGTAAAAGTAATCATCATGCAGAATCGACCCACTCAGGTTGTTTTGTATAATCTAATATATATTGATGCATTTATGTGAGCAGCATTTTAATTGTGTAAAGACTGGGCTCTTTTAACTACTTAATATACTGTTATGAAGTTTAATTAAAAAAAAAAAATAGATGTCTTTGGCTTTTTAATGTCAAATCTCAACCTGAAAAGTAACTAAAGCTGTCAGCTAAATGTAGTGAAGTAAAAGTATAAAGTTGCATAAAATGGAAATAATCAAGTACCTGAAATTTGAACTTAAGTACAGTACTTGAGTAAATGTACTTAGTTTTATTTCACCACTGAGTACCACAAATAAGCAAGTGTGTTGTTTTATGCTGCAGTCTGCTGGGGAGGCAGCATCAGACACAGAGATGAAGGCGGTTGGACAGACTGGTCTAATGAGCTGGTTCTGTGGTTGGAGCCAGGTTGGACACACTGGAGGAGGTGGTGGAGAGATGACCTGTCAAGATGTTTGAAGCCATCTTGAAATACCCGGATCATCCTCTACACAAAACCTTTAAGGACCAAAAAAACAGCAGTGGACGACTCCTCTCTCTCTGTTGCAGGACAGAGAGATACAAAAGATCCTTCGCTCCTACAGCCATCAGGCTGTCTCATTCTAACAGAGATTCTACCAGACTAAATGAATTTCCCCTCTGGGATAAATAAAGTAATTTTGATTTGATGTGATTTTATTGAGTAGTATGGCAGTACAGCTTTAATTTATCTGACTTCTGCAGAACCTCAGATCAGATTAATGTTCCGTACAGACACACAGTGAAACATGTTAAAAAATTAAAAAATAAAATCATGATCACATCATCAGAGAGATCAGGTGCGATGAAGAGAAGTGTTAATGTGTTTAGTTCTACCGCAGTGATCTGAACAGGTAAATAAGTTACCATGGCAACTGTGGATTCGAAGCTGAAGGAGAAGAAAAACAGGTTTACATTAATATACAAATAATGATAATAAATATCAAAGACAGAGATCATTGACACACCACCACACAGCTCAGAGGAGAGATACAACTATCAATGTAATGTCCTCACACACACACACACACACACAGTTATTAAATGAGACGCTGATGAGCAGCTGGAGGTCACAGAGGCTCCTTCACCTTCATCATCATCATCATCATCATCACTGCTGACTCAGTTGTGTGTGTGAGTGTGTGTGTGTGTGTGTGTGTGTTTGTTAATATTAATATTAAACAGCTGGTTTATGTTAATATCATGTAATAATGTGGATGTTTAAAGCTGCAGTGACCTCCTGCTGCTGACCACACTGAACACACACACACACACACACACTGAACACTGAACACCCCCCACACTCACACACACACAAGACACAGAAGGAACATTGAGTCCTGACGAGTCGTCTCTCCTGCCACTTCCTGCTCTGAGCTGCATGTTAACTAATTGTGTGGACAAAACATGTCAGTGTGTCCTTTTTTCTATTTTTTTCTGTTTTACTTCAAAGTAAATATTAATATTTGTGTGTTTTTTAACTCACATATTTTTTTTTACTGTTGTCTGATGTTTTATTGACAAAATAATGAATCAACTATTAGTTAGATACAATAGTGAGTTTGAGCCGAAATTAATGAAATAGTATCGCAACATTTTGGCAATATTATATCGATTCATGGCTGCCAATATCGATATTTAGTGCTCCGACAGCCGGCGGGCCGGCAGTATTTTGACTGTTTTTTTGTTTTGTTTTCAGAAGCTGTATCGTAACTTTTAGGAATATTCCTAAAGATAAATAATAGTTAATAAATAAAGTTAGGCTTTTCAATGTTTCTTTCAAAAGAGCAGTGAATCTTAAAGTTGAGGAAAGTTTGATAAAATGCTGCAGTTGTTTTCGTCCATACATGTTTGATATCAGTTCAGCTCAGTTTGACTGAATACTTTGTTGGTCAGTCTGTGGGTTTGACTCTCATTGTGAATAAATAAAAAGACTGAAGTGAGATGAATAGACTGAGAATTTTCTATTATTTGACAAAACAATTCTTGATTGAATTTAATTTTGTGGACACAAAATGCAGTTTAACAGTATTGTGCAGCCTGTAGATTCCTCAGATCTTCTAGTTTCATGATACCAGTATCTCCAGTATGTTCCTAAGTGAGTCCGCTACAGTCGCTGAAAAAAATATATTGATACTTGCTGTATCCATTTTTTCCCCCACCTCTGTCTCAGTCTGTCTTTTTTATTTTGCTTTATTGACAGACAGACAGAATGGAAAAGGGATACATGCAGTGAAGGGACCTCCTGTTGGTTAGAAAATCTAGATGATTAGCTGTTAACCATTTGTTACAGCACTGAAGTAAACCGCGCTGAAGACGTAGTCGCTGACTCATGAAGAAGTAAATCCCTGCATGAGTCAAGTCTAGTCAGCAGGTGAGTCTGTCAGAGAAGAGTTTAGATGTTCTGTTAAATCAAAGTTATTGGACTGAGTTGAAGCAGCAGCTTGTTCACTCGATAAACTTACACTCTGATTCATGCAGACTGAGGCTAACTGTACTCTGAGGCTGCACTCCACTTCCTGTCGATAGATCCATATCAATAAAAGATGTTTTATTAGAAACAGGAAGCTCCAGCAGGTCGATCAAAAACTGACCGACTCAGATTCAGAACGCAGCTCAGACACAACGACTGCAACACAACAGTCTAAACTCACAACTCAAATCCTCCATCTTCATCTTCATCATGCCCTCCCACAGAAGACTCATTGTGAGCTGCAGCAGCCAGAAGTGTTTCCATTCAAGTGAATTTTGGGGGAACTTTTGAGATATCACAAAACCAGAGATATGGCCAAATACATTTAGTATTAAAATATTGAACTCGATGTTCTCCTCATTTTCCTCTTGTTAAATTTGTTACCAACATTAAAAATTCACTGAGCATGATTGTGTTCTGAAACTTAAAAAAAAACCCACATAATTTTCAGAATCAGATTTTGTGTGTTTTTTATGTTCAATATTTTGATCCAGTAAGTCATAATGAAGAAATAATGATCAGGTCATATAGGTGAGGTTGTGCTGAAAAATGATACCAACGTGGCATGGTAAACATCTTTTCAGAAACAGACAAAATAGCCCTGAAGAGAACTCATGTTTTCTCTGGTTTCTACCTAGATTTGTGGACGTTTATTCTGATGAATTGATTATATCTGGTTCATCTGAGTGTCTCTGAGAGTCCTGCTCAGTCCTCCTAAGACCTCCTCAGTCCTCCTCAGTCCTCCTAAGACCTCCTCAGACCTCCTCTCAGTCCTCCTAAGACCTCCTCAGTCCTCCTCAGGCCCCCTGAGTACTGCTCAGTCCTCCTCAGTCCTGCTCAGGCCTTCTCAGTCCTCCTAAGATCTCCTCAGTCCTCCTCAGTCCTACTCAGACCTTCTCAGTCCTTCTCAGACCTCCTCAGACCTCCTCAGTCCTCCTCAGACCTCCACAGTCCTCCTCAGTCTTGCACAGACCTCCTCAGTCCTGCTGACAGGCTGTGGGGATAAACTGTGTGCGAGTTCAGCAGGTGGAGGATGAAAAGCTGTCAGAGTGAAAAGAATTCTGCAGCGCCAGCTTTACCAACACGACAACAGCAGCTGAGAATGTTCAGGCTAACACAAAGCTAACTGCAGCTTTAGTGCACGGTGTGTGTGTGTGTCTGTGTCTGTGTGTGCGTGTCTGTGTGTGTTCACCTTTTACAAATATTTATATTGTTTTTTGTTTGATTCTGACATATAACAGCATAACCCATCACTCCACACATTTTTAAAGAAAGATCAGGGTTCCTGCTGTTTTTCTCTAAAAGTCTAAAATACAATTATCAAAATGTTAGACTTTTAAATGTTTTTGACATTTATATCATGCTCACAACATAACACTTTCACATCCATCTTTTCCATTTATTCTAAAGGAGAGAAAGAGACATTGAAACATTGTCTGATGTCATTGTAACATACATGAGTGCAGACATGATCTCAGATCAGTGACTCTGAGCTCACTTTGTATTCCGTTCTTTCGTCCATTATTAATATTATTAATATGACCTCATGTATGCAAAGCCTCATGGGAGCCAGGTGATAAATCCAGGTGTATTTTTAGAGGCTTACCTCACTGCAATGCTGCAGCTTTAATCTTCTCCTCCTCTTCTTCTTCTTCTTCTCCTTCCTTTTCTACTCAGTTTAGATGCAGTACTCTTAGTATATTATATAGTCAGTATACTCAGTATACATGCAGTACTCTGTTTAAATGCAGTACTCTTAGTATATTATATAGTCTGTATGCTCAGTATACATGCAGTACTCTGTTTACACGCAGTACTCTCAGTTTACACGCAGTACTCTCAGTATACATGCAGTACTCTTAGTATGTTATATAGTCAGTATACTCAGTATACACGCAGTACTCTCAGTTTACACGCAGTACTCTCAGTATACATGCAGTACTCTTAGTATGTTATATAGTCAGTATACTCAGTATACACGCAGTACTCTCAGTTTACACGCAGTACTCTCAGTATACATGCAGTACTCTTAGTATCATATATAGTCAGTATACGCAGTACTATCAGTATACAAGCACTACCCTTAGTATATTATATAGTCAGTACTCTCAGTATACACGCAGTACTCTCAGTTTACATGCAGTACTCTCAGTTTACACGGAGTACTCTCAGTATACATGCAATACTCTCAGTATACATACAGTACTCTCAGTATACATGCAGTACTTTCAGTATACACGCAGTACTCGCTGTATACATGCAGTACTCTCAGTATACACACAGTACTCTCAGTATGCATGCAGTACTCTCAGTATACACACAGTACACTCAGTATATTATATAGTCAGTATATTCAGTATGTACTTATGTTTTTTACAGACGTCTTGTAATAAAAACTGATTCAGATCAGAGAATAAAGCCAATAACTTCAACAATCACTGTCCTGTTATAGTGACACTGAGGTGAACCATAATCTCTCATGATTTATTAATTTATTGAATGAAATGGCATTCTGTAAAAAATATAAATATTGTCTGATGTTCTTCTTCTCTGAGACGAAACTGAGCATCCAAACAGGACACTTGGCCTTTTTTTTGTCCTGAATAATTAAAGAACTGATTGAGAAAATAATCTGCAGATTAATCCTCGATGAACATAATCTTTAGTTGTAATCAGATTTTTTTTGTCGTATAAATTCAGAGCAGTTATTAAAAGTGAAATAATTCCGTCTGTTCTGAGCAGAAGGAGGTCGTCTGGTGTTTGACCTCTGAGTCTTTTGGGTTCAGAGGATTGGGAGGAAGTTGTTGTAATCTGCAGCACATTGAGACTGAAGATTTGAATATTTGTCACAGTTTAATCTGATGCTGGAGTTCTAAATCTGTGGAAAAACAAAAGCATCCCTAAAGGTTTGATGACGATGAGACAGAAAGCTGCAGACGAACACTGACAGGAAGAAAATATTTAGTTCTTTGTGGACTCTAACTCCATTTGTAAGATTCATGTTTTGTGGCAGAATTAAGAGCCAGGTGAGTTAATCTGTGTGACATTATTATAAACTGCTATTGAGGATTTTAATCCTCACTGTTTCAGAGGATCAAACAGCTTGTCTGTAACTAGCTGTCTTCACATTTATGATATTATTCTGAGTCGATACTGTTCATTTGGAACAGTTCACTTTGGACTGTTTTGTTTTGTTTTTGAATCATTTTCATTCTGCCTGTACATACCACATTTTTTTCAGCACAACCTCACTTACATTTCCAGATAATTCTTTTTTTGAACACAAACACATCAAATCTGTTTTTGAAAATGATGTGATTTTTTAAATATAGAGCACAATCATGCTAAAAGAAGAATTTTAAATATTGGTTACATATATGACACGAAAGGAGGAGAAATGTCATGTGTTCTAATCGGTGACCCCCGAGGGTTAAACCATTTAATATAAAATCAGACTTTATTTATCCCACAGTGGGGAAATGTAGTGGTCACAGCAGCTCAAGATACAGAAACATAGATATAGAAGACAGAATAAGAATATAAAAAATAAGACATATACATACATTCTATACACATTATATACATACATTTCTGCTTTTTGGCATTTATTATTAATAAATTATTTTTTGTTTTTTGTTTAAATAGGTTAAATAAGTGGTTGCATGTAGTAGTATGAACATCAGTGAATAAATATGTTTTAATATATGCAGAGATATACAGAGTATAGTATGAGTGGTATACAACATATATTATAAATAAATAAAAATAAAAATATTGAAAAATACAGAAGGCCTAATATAAGCCTAATGTGGTCGGATGTAAACAGAGATAGTGCAAATAAACCAGTAAAGTGACCAATATTCTGAATCAGTCTGTAGTTTAGTCACTCTGTTCTCAGCTGATCTATATAAATATAAGCAGAAATATTTATTTATTTATGTTGTTGTTTGTTAATCTATAAAACTGCTCAATGGATTTAAAGCTTAAAGCTGAATTTCATCTCAGTTATGGTTCATTCTATAAGCTGCTCTGGTTTCATACAGACCAGACCGGCTCCTGTCTGCTGGTCTGTGCTGACCTAACCATGTGCTATTTTCAGTCCAAACTAAAGACAATATTTTTCTCCAAACTCAACAAACTGCTTCCACATGGAGTCCACAAAAGTGCCGGAGCATGACACCTCATGACGTTGCAACGTAAAAACAAAGCAGCATGGAGCCCTGCTGTCAGCTTCGCTCTAAAGTTTTGGCTTTTCCAGAAGTTTCCATGTCCCATTTAGCATGTCAACTCTTTTTCAGCAAAGGTAAAAAACCACCTCGACCAAATGTAACATGATATTACTGAACTTTTTGCAGGGATTTAATTGAATTTTGCAGTGTGCATTCAGCATTTTTAATGCAATCTTTTTGTGTGATATTTGTGTGTTTTTTATGTGTTTTAATGTGTTTTTATGTGTTTTTTGTATTTTTGTGTTTTTGTTTATTTTTTGTGTTTCTTTTTTTTCATTTTTTGTGTTTTTATGTTTTTTCTGTGTGTGTGGTTTTTGTAATTTTTGTGTGTATTTTTGTGTGTTTTTATTTGTGTTCAAAATGTTGATCCAGTAAGTCAAAATGACAAAATAATAATAATCGGGTAAGGTTGTGCTGAAAAAAACGACACCAGCATGGAATGATAAACATTTTTTTTAAGTCGTTTATACAGGCAGAATGAAAAAGAGTCAAAACCCATCAAAATAGCCCCAAACTCCAAAGGGTTAAAGCAGCGACTGTGACATTCAGGTATGAGGGCATGTTGCTTCACTGTCACCAGCAGGGGGCGCTGCTTCAGGAACCTCTGCTGTGTGACATCTGAAGTCATTTGGGACTTTTGGTCTGTTTCAGACATTTCTGTCATCTTTGTCACCATGTTTCTTGTTTCTAGGTTTCACCTGATGTTACATCATTGTGGGAGCCAAGTTATATTTATAGAAGTACAAGTTAATAAATAGGAACAATTTCAGTGTGTTTTATGTTAAATTAAAATCAGTCAGATAAACATAATAAGATGTAATTCATGTTCATATAAGAATAATACTTGAAAAAGTTTTTGTTGTATCCTTTGTTATGAGGAGAACGGCAGGTTACTGTGGCTTTAAGAGAAAAGTTTTTTGGGGTTTTTTTTTTGGGCCACGGGCTTTGAAGTAATTAATAATAGATTAATTAATAATCTATTAGTTGAGGCTCACTGAAGGACCGAGCTACATGGTTTCCTTACAGCAGTTATAGTTATTGATAGGGGGAATCAACATTGAACACTGAACTGTGGAATAAAGATTTTTGTTATCGTTTTTACATCAGAGTACCATGGAAGTTATTTCCTCCTCAAGTAACTATACATTATATAGTAAAACCAAGGTCTTCTGGGCTTCAATGTTGCAGTTATTTTGTGAATCTTAATATTGTTAAATAATTAAAGTAAAGTAAAGAAGTTTTCATTGCTAAAAACAGATAAAAGTCATTCTTAGAGTGAATGCACCAACAAAATTATGATATATTTTCTCATGAACATCAACATAAACTAGGAAAAGTTATAGTAAATTATCTTATCAGAACAAGTCAACAGTGGTTGACACCACCGTGTTACATCATTAATATTATTATTAAGCCTGGTGGCACACCTGGTAGAGCGCATACCACAGAGGACCTTTCCTTCATGTCTCCCCCTTTCACTCTGAAACTCTCGACTATCAATAAAACCTAAAAAAAAAAAAAAGCCTAAAATGGCCAAGAAACCCCTTTAAATGCTGGGATAAAATATATAAAATATAAGCTGTGTGAGCTGTGGAGTTATGAGTATTTGTTACAAACCCCGCCCCCCGGTCAACGGCGACTCTGCTGAGCTTCGCTGCAAACTGATTGGCTGCAGCAGGTGCTGAGCTTGGTAGAACAGAGGCATGCTGGGTAATTAATGAGAGTCCTGTGGGAGGCGTGCAGGGTCAGGAGTCAGTAAACACACCTGTACACCTGCCGCAGAGCACCGGGGCCCAGCTGCTGCTCAGGGTGTGTGTGTGTGTGTGTGTGTGTGTGTGTGTGTACAGTTCTGTGCTGCAGTTATTGTTTGTCATGAACATTTTCGTCACCACCACCACGTTGCATTGTGGGATATATGTGCAGACGTAGTTTTTGTTTACTTAATGAAACGTTCTGTTAGTTTCATACTGTGGTTTCTGACAAACTAATATCAACTAAAATCAACTGAAATAACTGTAGTAAACTGTGTGTTTGAGTTTGTTCTCAGACTGATGATTCAGTGGATCCAGAGCAGATCTACTGTACTGAAAGTTAATCAGCCCTGAGCGCAGACTGCAGGACTGACTGTGATGTATCACCAGCTGCTCCTCCTGCACCACACACACACACACACACACACACACACACACTCACACACACACACACACACACACACACACACCATCTGTGGTGTAAGTATGTGAGACAGAGGAGATGGTTCTGTTTCCTCTGCAGAGAAACATCCAGGTTGTTTCTATAAATAAATAACATAAATTAATTCCACTTTGATAACATTTAAATTGATCAGATCTTCTCTGGAGAGATAAAGACAGCTAGTCTATTAATAGACTGATGCAGGTTTGTGCAGTGTGTGTGTGTGTGTGTGTGTGTGTGTGTGTGTGTGTGTTATTTATGTTTATTACAGTGTTACGTGGCCAAACTTATGTGTTGACATTAGAAGAAAGTGATGTATTGTGTCTGAAGCAACACTGATCTGTGATGAACCAATCGTCGACTGAAACTCTCTAATCGACTGAACGTTTGGTGGGTAAAACACATTCTGGTTATCTCTGATGAACTAAATGAGTCACAGAGCACAGAGTGACCTTGTGGAGCTGTGTGTGTGTTTGGAGGTCAGCATAATATTTAATCCTTTATAATGGGATCGCCGCATATTTACAGTCTGTTACAAATGCCAGCAGTGAGCCGGGACGATATTCTGCGCTGATCGATGCACGATTCATGTGTATTTCTGGTCACTAAGACCTGAAAAAAGTTTAAGTTTGGGTGAAATTCTGCCGCTGTTTGTCCTGCAGGCACCTGTCCCGGCCTGAAGTGTGATGTCACACACTTCTCTGCTCTGATTGGTTGGTGGTCTGTTCAGAAACGTTCTGCTCTGCACTGGTTGATGATTAAACTGAGAGGTTCCTACTAAAACGATAGCACTTTCACTCTTTAAAGCAACACTATACACATAATTGTTTCTTTTTCTGTGATGTTGCTAAGACAGTTTCACAGTGTGGTTCACTACTGTACACTGCTGTCATGAATATCAACAGCTAAGAGTGGTGGTGGAGCAGTCAGGGAAAACCAGAACATAATTTCTGTATAAAAATTTAAATTTGATATAAATGCAATTCATAATGTTATGTTAGTGTTCAACAATCAGACTGATTCTGTTGGATTTAATGTTTCTGATGAACAAACTGAAGAGCTGCATCACAGTTTATTATAGTTCATAAAGTTTTAATCACAGAATAGACACAAACACATTTACAGCAAATTAATCACAAACAAACACTCTTTCCCTCTCACTTACACACACACACACACACACACACACACACTCTGCAGTCCTGCAGTTCAGTCCTTCAGCTGCAGAAGGTTCTGACGTCTAATCGATGGAGTACGACCTCCATGTAGGACACACACACACACACACACACACACACACACACACACACACACACACACACACAGTGTCCAACATGCTTAGTGACTTTTAAAGGAGAAGTGCAGTTTGTTTTTTTAGCTCCTCCCTCACTATAACTAACAGCCGGAGTGAGACAAATTCTTAAACGTTAATAAAACAGTTTGATCATTTTCTTTAAATTCTTTCTTATATTTATTCAAATAAAAACAATGAACAGAAACAAAAAAAAATGTTTCGTGTTTGTAAAATAAACTTTGATACCTATATTTGAACTTCAGTTGAATTGAGGTCACAAAGGATTTATAAATCATGAGTTCTGTTTTCATTAGGTTTTTCACAGCATCCCAACTTTTTTTTGTGAATCTGTTTTTAGGTACTTGTATTTTACTTGAGTATTTCCATTTTATGTAACTTTATACTTCTATTCCACTACATTTAGAGGCAAATATTGTACTTTTTACTCCACTACATTTAGCTGACAGCTTTAGTTGCTTTTCAGGTCAAGATTTAACAAAAAAAAACATGATACTGAAGTGATTAAAGTGACATTTGTTTGAATTAAACCTCGTAACAGTATGTTAAGAATATAATGCTTTTATGCTGACATAATGCACCAATAATAATATTTATCCGTTAATATATGGACTATATAAAACGAGCTGAGTGGGTCCATTCTGCATAGCAAGTACTTTTACTTTTGATACTTTAAGTACATTTTGATGCTGATACTTTTGTACTTTTACTTCAGTAAGTTTTGAATGCAGGACTTTTACTTGTAGTGGAGTAATTTTACAGTGTGGTATTAGTAATTTTACTTAAGTAAGAGATATGAATTAATCTTCCACCACTAATATTCAGCCCTCCTGTGTGGTGATCCGGGTGGAGCCCGTTTAAAGAAGTGTTGAACATGAGTCAGAAGAGGTTTCTGAGAGTCTCCTGGGATGTGTTGATGATGTTTATGTGCTCTCTCTGGGTTTGTTTTTTCTGTTTTTACACTGTCCATGTTTTACAGTCCGGAGCTGGTTGCCTGGCAACTGGTACAGTTGGCTGTCGTTCCCGGCAACAGATGAAATGAACTCACTGAGTCCTCCAGACTCATAAAACCAGTCTGACACAACTTTGTTATCAATTACATTATAATAATAATCTGACACACGTGAAAGTCTGTTTACCGCAAAACATTTAGTTAACTTTGATTAAACTCACAGAACATTTGGTGATCTCATAAAATGTGATTAGAATATCATAAAGTTTTAGCTGCAACAAAACTTAACCTCACTTATTGAGAATAAGTAATGTTTTTCAAATTTAAATTTAACACTCAAAAATGTTTTTCCATTTTTTCCATTTATCCTTTATTTATTTCTCGAGGAATCATTGAGGGCGTCCCCTCATTTACAATGATGTCGAGAGTACAGAGAAAACACAAAACAGTACAGACAAAACACATGCAAAAACATCAAAAACAGTTACAATGAAAGGCAGTTGTTGGTTATTATAGATTTTATTACTACGGCCAATAGAGGGCACCACCAACATTCATTCATTCATTCATTCATTATCCGCTTATCTGTACTCGGGTCACGGAGTGCTGGAGCCTATCCCAGCTGACATTGGGTGAGAGGCGGGGTACACCTTTGACATGTCTCCAGACTATCACAGGGCTGACACATAGAGACAGACAATCACGCTCTCATACACTCCTAAAGCCAATTTAGAGTCACCAGAGTCAGTGGTGAAAACCCACGCTGACACAAGGACAACATGCAAACTCCACACAGAAGAGCCGCAGGCGGGAGTCGAACCTGCGACCCTCTTACTGTGATTGAATAAGTTTATATCAATCTGCTGACCTACGAGCAGGTGGAGCTGGCTGCTGCTAGGGTAACATGAGGGTTCAATGTACAGTGGTTAGATCACTCTTAATAAAAGGAGACAGCAGGATGGAGACAGACATCTCTTGTCAGCAGCACTTCGCTTCTCCATGCTCAGGCAGCTTTTAGAATAACAACACAACACTTCCTTTTGTTCAGCATCACGTCAGTCAATTAACCAATCAGACCTAGCAGGACTTAGACTGAGGTAAATGCATCAGAATCAGAACAGGTTAATGTGACTGCAAATGGATATAACAGAACATGTAAATAGGTAAATAATAATTTTGTCAATATGAATCTGTAAACAGTTAGCATTTTTTAACCACTTAACTCAATTAAATTAATCACCTTAACATGTGAGCCTTATACTAGTATGATGGTAATAAACACACATTCAGCCATCTGATAACATCTGAATCAGGTTTCTTTCACTCCTGATGACATCTTAATGTGACACATTGTAACAGGCAGATACATTGTATATATAAATTAACTTGAGATTGATCGTCTGTGTGATGGAGAACAGACTCGTGATGTCGGTGTGTTTGTTTTTAGAGTTGACGGTCAGTGTGTGAGCTCATGGTGAGGTGCAGTCTGGGTAATGAATAACCATCGAGAGCAGAACACCGCTCACCTTCAGAGTCAGGAGGCTGCTGAGAGGCCATCTGGAGCAAGAGAGTGTGTGTGTGTGTGTGTGTGTGTGTGTGTGTGAGAGAGAGAGACGAGAGAGAGTGTGTGTGTGACAGAGAGTGTGATTTTGTGTTTGTGTGTCTGTGTGACAGAAAGTGTGTTTTTTTGTGTTTGTGTGTGTGTGACGGAGATGTAGCGTGTGTGTGTGTGTGTGTGTGTGTGTGTGTGTGTGTGTGTGTGTGTAGGTGTGAGTGAGTGAGCGTGTGGCAGAGAGAGAGAGAGAGAGAGTGTGTGTGTGTGTGTGTGTGTGTGTGTGTGTGTGTGTGAATTTCGAGCATCCTCAGCCTCCCGATGAATGTGTGTGCGTTAGTTTGGTATTGTTGCAACAGCTGATGTTTAGTAATCATATTTGTATAGTTTTTTATAGTATGTATGTATAATATATATGTATAATGATGTATATATATATAAAGTAAGGTGGATCCATCAGATTCACTTTATTCTGTCCTTTAATGCATTATTATATATAAACTAGTATGAATGTACAACGGGTCAGAAGTCCAATCTCTATTAATTTTCTTTTATGCCTCCTTACACACATACACACACACACACACACACACACACGCGCACGCACTAACAGTCACTGTGTTTTAGTTTATTAAATCATCTAAAAGTGTCTATTAAACATTAATTATCGGCTGCAGGAGGTTTATGAAGGTCACCTCTCTTCTCTGCACTCTCATATTCATTTTTAATATAACAACTGAACAGTATCTTTGTCTTTACAGACCTTTTTCATAAAAACAAGCTGCTAATTGTTGCTGTTGTTGTCAGAATAATAAGAATCTCTCTGATTGTCAGGAACAGATGGAGAGATTCATTTAATTTAATAGTGTATCTTGTTAGATATATTTTTAATAATTAAAATTGGATTAATTAAAAGAAACTGATCAGCAGATGACAGAATAAATAAAATAATATTTTAATTTGTTAAAGTGTTATTTAAATATTTTTTAACTCAAGCAGAGTGTTAAATGTGGAGCAGAGCAGCAACAAAACAGATGAGCTTCTCTGAGGAAACACAGCTTCACCTGGACACAACATCTATCACACACACACACACACACATTCAGTTGGAAGTTAATCTCCTCTACGTTCAGCTCCATCTGTAACACACACCGTCTCTCGTGCTGCCTTCAGGGTCGTTCAGCTCCACTGCACAGACATCTGTAACACACACACACACACACACACTGGAGTTATTTTCTTTCTTCAGTTTTTCAACCTCTGACCTTCTTTACATTCTCCTTCCATCAGTCGAATGATCTGCTCCATCATCTGTCTTCTGATCGTGTGTGTGTGTGTGTGTGTGTGTGTGTGTGTGTGAGATTAATGACAGTAAGAAGCTGCAGAAGTAAACCTTGTCTCACTATCTTTTATTAGATCATCTCACAGTGTGAAGAAGACCATGACAGCTGAGAAAAGCTCATAAGAACCCTTTAGCTCAGATAATTTCTGTTCCCAAACATTAATAATAGACCTAGTATAGAATAGAATATTTGAGAAAAAAAAACACACACACAAAAATACACTTGAAGCTCTGAGAGCAGTCGAACCACCAGGGGGCGATGTTACCCTGAAGACGTGGTGGAGAAGCTGTTGTCCAATCAGCAGCCTGTAAAAAGACGACAGAGACAGCTGTGTGTAGGCCACCACTCCTCATCAAACATTCAGGGCCGAACAGCACCGCCACCAGAGTCACTGGACGTTTCCATGCAGAGGACCAGCTCTGAGTCGAACACGTCGTCTCTGACGGCGCATAGAGGAGAGAACTCCGAACACACTATCTGGACAAAAAGACAGAGAGAGACCATGTGTGTGTGACAGAGATAGTGTGTGTGTGTGTGTGTGTGTGTGTGTGTGTGTGTGTGTGTGTGTGTGTGTGTGTGTGTGTGACAGAAAGAGAGAGCACATGTGTGTGTATTTTGCTGTGGGTTCAGCTTCGTCGGTTAACACACACTCACATCACAGTAAGGGAATTCCTTTCAAAATAAGACACACACACACACACACACACACACACCAATCATGTGATCAATCAAACTTTATTTATAGAGATGTTTTTTAACAAATAAAACTTAAACTAAAAAGGGTGTTAACACACAGAAACATCTCTGTTATTATGAATCCCTGTGTGGACGCAGCTCTCTGTCTCCCTCTGCTCTTCTTCTTCTGATGATGATAATGATGTAGATTTCTTGTTTCTGTTGTTACTCTCACTCCAGATCAGCTGATCTCTGATGTCATCACATTTTTTGTTTGTGTCTCTGCAGGTGTGAATGTTCAGGTGGCTCCCAGGTGGCCTGTAGAGCAGGTGAGATCACACACACACGCACATTGAGGAAAGGCTGAAAACAGGGGGACAGCTCCACCTGCTGGACACTCTGTGTATCAAAACCATAGACATAATAAACTCTTTAATATGTCTATGATCACAACACAAACAGAACAAACTGATCTGTTCACTTTAACCAATAAATCAAACTTTATTAATACAGCAGCTTTCAGACAGGTCCATAATAAGAGAGCAAAAAAAGTACTAACAAAATAGATTTTAAGGTTATAATAACAGTAATAGCAATAAAACATAGTGAAATTAAAACTAGACAAAACATTAAAAATATAAACCTTAATTGATAATAATATTTAAGGGTATTATATAATAATACTACTACTACTACTACTAATAATAATAATAATAATAATAAAATAGTTTAGTTAAAGCTTAAATATAAACTAAAAAAATAGATTAAAAGACAATAGATTAAAGGTAAAATAGACTGACAGACAATAAAATAAGTGAATAAGATAATCTAAATAATTTTTTAGGAAGTACCACTGTCACTGTCATCTTTGACTGTTTTCTATTTTCTAAAATATTTTGTAAAGAAAAAGTGAGAAACTTTCTATGAACTGAAGGAAAAATCATAAAATCGTTTCTAAAGGGGAGTCTGGTGCCCATGGAAACACTAATGCTGTTTTCCACAGGGGGCGCTAAACTCAACACAACACGGAGCTGCTTTAAGAGTTTTAACATTTTTATTAACAGCATGAAAATGTGTAAAAAATCACATTGCACATTAAGTCTATGTGTAAATATATATATGATGTAAGTACATGTAAAAATTTAATTATATTTGTGTTAAACAGATTTTTTGTGTGTTTTGCAGGATGACGTCACGGATAGCGATGCAACAGCAGGTCAGACGCCCGATCAGCTGAAAGTCCCTGAGTCTCTGCTGGTTCTGGAGGACTCGGTGGTGTCCAAGCCGCCGGTCACTAAACGCCAAAGGAAGCTTCTCCTGAAGAGCCCGAACCCGTCTGGCGCCCCTGCAGGCAGAGAGGAGGAAGCACGCCTGCATAAGCTGGGGACGACGCAGGCTTTGCGGCGCCGCCTGCTGGCCGAAGTGTGCAGCAAATACCAGCCGGGCGTCGGCGAGCAGCTGGTGTCGCAGCGGCAGGTGTCCCGGGTGTACGTGGAGGACCGGTCCCACCTGCTGTACTGTGAGGTGCCCAAAGTCGGCTGCTCCAACTGGAAGCGTGTGCTGATGGTGCTGGGAGGCGGCGCCACATCCACGCGAGACATTCCTCACGACGCGGCGCATTATGCCAACCACCTGCGGCGTCTGGAGAGCTACGACCGCGCCGGCATCGCCGAGAGGCTCCTCTCCTACACCAAAGTGCTGTTCGTCCGCGAGCCCTTCGAGCGCCTGGTGTCGGCGTTTCGGGACAAGTTCGAGAGTCCAAACTCATACTACCATCCGGTGTTCGGACGCCCCATCATCTCCAGGTACCGCGCCAACGCAACTCGCGCTGCCCTGCGCACCGGCGCCGGTGTCACCTTTAGGGAATTCGTGCAGTACCTGCTGGACGTGCGACGGCCAGTGGGGATGGACATCCACTGGGAGCCAGTCAGCCAGCTCTGTAACCCCTGCCTCCTCAGGTACAACTTTATCGGAAAGTTCGAGAGCCTGAAGGAGGAGGCAGACTTCCTGTTGCAGAGTGTCGGGGCGCCACAGAACCTCACGTTCCCTGACTTCAAAGACAGGAACCCCCGAGCCGAGAGGACTTCCTCTAGGATCACACAGAAATACTTCTCTCAGCTCAACGCCACCGAGCGCCAGAAGGCTTTCGACTTCTATTACATGGACTACCTGATGTTCAACTACCCCAAACCCTTCAAGGACCTGCACTGAGACCAGGACGGGGGCACTTACACCAGGATCATGGGGAGGAGATCATCAGGATCTGGTTGGTGTGACGGTTCAGAGCGGTTTGATATGAAGCTAAACACCAGACTGTTATACTGAGTTTGACCACCAGATGTCTCTGTTGAGTAGAACATAGAGAAAGTCCAGAATCAGAATGTGGAGACTCCAATCCACCTGGTGGCATTGCTGCACCTTATTTGGCTTCAAATCTATTTCTTTGAGACTAAAATGAATTGCTCACCAGTGTGGGGTGATGATGTGGTGCAGGGATACAAATGAAATGCATTTTATTTATTTATTCATTTGTTTCCTGGTGACAGCTCTGCACACTCAGTCCGGTGTTAACTGTCAGCTCCTCACAACAGAAACCCTGCAGACGGAGCAGCTGTAGTCTCTGTCCTGAGATCTGCAGCAGCTGGGAAACAATACAATATAACAGCAGGAAGTCCAGCTCAAGGTCTGTCTGTGAACTTTGAATTCACTCCCAACAACTAGATCAGATTTACTCTTGTCAGCAGCATCTCTCCCCTTTTCCTTTATTTTCCTCCGTCAGTGTCCTCCTCTGTCTCTCCCATCTCTTCTGTCTCTTCTATCTCCTGTTCTCTATTCTCATGTGTCTCCTCTCAGTGTCCACTTCCGTCTCTTCCGTCTTTTCTGTCTCTTCTGTTTCTTCTCTGTCTTCCAACAACTAGAAGTCAGATTTACTCTTGTCAGCAGCCTCTT
Organism: Centropristis striata; assembly: GCF_030273125.1. Lineage (NCBI taxonomy): Eukaryota > Metazoa > Chordata > Actinopteri > Perciformes > Serranidae > Centropristis > Centropristis striata. The sequence goes on from NC_081522.1 coordinate 32,431,515, forward strand.
GCTCTCTCCCCTTTTCCTTTACTTTCCTCCATCAGTTTCCTCCTCTGTCTCTTCCGTCTCTTCTGTCTTTTCTGTCTCCTCTCTGTCCTCCAACAACCGGTAGTCGGATTTACTCTCGTCAGCAGCCTCTTGCTCGGTCTCTCTCCTCTTTTCCTTAAATTCCTCCGTCTCTTCTGTTTCTTCTCTGTCCTGACATCTGTAGAAGCTGCAGGTTTCCAGCTCACTCAGCTAAAACAACTTTTATGTTTGTTACGTCGTCATATTTTTTATTAATAAAGCAATAAAGTGAGATTCAGCGCCTTGATGCCGTCGGCTCAAGTTTAGGTTTGCAGCAGGTTGACAGGATGCTGCTGGTCACTGATGTCCTGTGGGCTTTAAATATGCACTATAGTTCAATATGTGTGTTTAATATACAAGTGATTTGTTTGTTTTTTTCTGTTAAAGAATCAGATTCACTCCTGAACAAAAACTCTGACATTTCAACAAACTTTATTCCTCTCTTTAAAAACAATTCAGAAACTTTTACACAGGACTGACGTACTGCCTCAGAAATTTTTCTTTCATTCTTACTAAATTACTGTTCATACAGTATTATTTACTGCGATTCTCAGATTATTATTCTGTGTGATTTAGTTTCATACTAATAATCATTCAGTTAATATATTATCTTGGATTAAGTACTCATGAATGAGCAAATAAACAACTTTATTTTGACATGTTTTTGACAGGGTATGTTCTCTGTGCATCTTTAACCTCTTGATTATTAAAAAAATAATAATAATAATGTTGCAGTTGACGAAATGTTTAGGAGTTTGTAAGAAGGGGTTCATCTGCATCGTCAAATCTTTATTATTTATCTTCATTCAGTGAACTTCTGCTGATCGACTGTTTGAACTTCATATTTTCTCTGAACGTCTCTGCCAAGAACAAACTTATTCCTGTTTCTGTTTCTGTTGGACGGCATAAAAACTCAGTTTTTCACCTGAGTGTTGTTTTTCCAGGAAATAAATGGTAATGGCTAGTGAAGTGACAATGAAGCTTCATGAACCATTTGCTTTATTTTTTGATCCCACTAGATGGCGGTCTTGGCCTCTAGCAATGGTAATTGAGTGTGTTTTCAGCCCTTTGTTGAACAAATAGCACCATCTAGTGGGCACAGAAAATAAAGAAAATGGTTCACGAAACTTCAATGGACTGCACTTATATAGTGCCTTTCTAGTCTTTTCGACCACTCAAAGCGCTTTAACACTACAGACTGCGCTCATTCACCCATTTACACACACATCATTCTGGTGGCTGACTCTCATTCTTCTAGCCATTTTTAGTTGCTTATAAAGGTTGAAATACCAGAGGATGTGAGGCTCCGCCCCCTCAGGTGAAACAGAGTTTTTAGTGCGTCCTGTTCTGTCGCAGCTTCAGTGAATTTACTCTGAACAATCTCAATGACTTCTGTGAAGTTTGCTTCACTTTAATTTCTTTGAGACTTCGTCCACAGAGACACACCTGGACTACAGCCAGCTGCAGCTTCTTCTTCTCTTCTTCCTTTAGGAGACAGCAGCTGATCAGATCTATAGAAATTTAAAGTGATCGATCTGACATCAAAGTGTCTTAATGTGGAGGAAGTTCACCTATTGTGTCTATAAACATTGACTGTGTGTGTTTGTTTGTTGTGCTTGTTATCAAAGATTCACTTTAATTTTGTGTCTCGTGGCGTTGGACTGATGAAAAACGGAGACAAGCTCAAAGCCTTAACACTGCCATCTCACTGATCTGATCTCTGATTCATGTCCATATTAATAAAAGTGTTTTTATCCACAAACTCAGATGAGATGCTTTTTTATGCAGACGACAGACGACGCTTTGTTACTGACAAACATTTTATATTTTTATTCTATCAGATAAATAAACTGTTCAGTTTTTCCATTGAGGAGAAAACACACAGGGAGGTTTGCTCTCAGCTTGATCCCATAAAAGTTGGGACATCTAAAAAAATGAATAAAACAAAGTTATTTTTACTTCAATTCAGGATAAATCTACTTACTATTTCTTAGATGAATCATTTAACCAATAACGATATATATCTATTAAATACCTGTTATAACTTCTCAGTCTGAGGTGACATTAATATGAAGATATTCAGTTCAAGTAAAAATTTTATATTTTCTTTATTCACGTGGGTTAATAGAGACCTGAATATTAATGTGTTGTTTAATTAACGATGATAGTGTATAATGCAGTACTCTTTTATACAAAATATATAGTATAATACATAAGTATATCTATTCTTACACAGTGGTGGAGGAAGTATTCAGATATCTTACTTAAGTAAATGTACTAATACCACACTGTGAAATGACTCCACTACAAGTAAAAGTCCTGCATTCAAAACTTACTGATGTAAAAGTACAAAAGTATCAGCATCAAAATTTAGTTAATGTATCAAAAGTAAAAGTACTCGTTATGCAGAATGCTTTATATATTTTAAATATATTATTGGATTATTATTATTATTGATGCATTTATGTAAGCAGCATTTAAATTTTGGAAAGGTAGGGCTCATTTTAACTACTTAATATACTGTTCATTAAAAAAAAAATGTGTAGTAATTTTAAATTGATAATTATTTTATGTTAAATCTTGACCTAAAAAGTAAAAAGTAACATGGAAATACTCAAGTAAAGTACAAGTACCTCAAAATTATACTTAAGTACTGTACTTGAGTAAATGTACTTAGTTACTTTCCACCACTGCATATAATTCATGAAGAGTTTTCTCTTCGTTCATATTACGTCTTAATAATTCAAGCTGCCATGTGGAGAATAACTGATGTACAAATTATTCTTAAATAAGGATATCATTTTCCTAAAAACGAAATTTTTCCTAAAATCTATATTTTATTTTAAAAGTATAATGAGCATGGTTTGGAATTAACCTGATTAGACAGGTAAAACAAGACTGGAGGTGATGGGACATTTGTAAATATGTATGTATATATATATATATATATATATATATATATATATATATATATATATATATATGGCTTTACTGTGACTAAGACTCTGGCAGCTGGAGAACAAAGACATGTTTGTCTCTCTGTCTCCTCTTTGTGGACACGCAGATCGTCTCACTCTGTACGGCCCCGGGGTTCAGGCTCCACTCCCTTCACTCCGTGTCTCAGACGCCCCCTCAGGGTCACCATCACGTGCACAATACACATCATACATAAACATGTATATGTAAATATTATTGTCAGAATTTATCAAACTGACTACCTGTCTGTCAGCTGATCTTCTGATTGATTCACTGAAACTAAATATATTCTGATGTTTGTTCACAAACACTGCAGCACATTTCTGTCTTTTCTCTTTAATCTGTTTGTTTCTGGCTCATTATAAATCATCGCAGCTGAGAGGCGACGGTCCTGACTTACAAAATGTCACAAAACGACACTCACTGACAACAAAAATACAACAAAATAACAAAATAAGTCCCGCCCCAAACCAGCCGACATCTTGGCCCTTCAAGGGAAAATTTTAAAAAAAGAAGAAAAAAAAAAGCATAAATACTAATGAATATTTTTTTTTAAATATAGAGAAAAATGTAATTTATACACAAACATATTTAATATATATTTTAAAAAAATATACAGAACAAAATAAACAAATGAATGTGAAAATAAATAAAATGTTAGTCTTTTTTATTTATTTTGAAGTTGTCTTCATACAAACACAATTATTTATTTTTTCATTTATTTGTCTTTGTTTTCAAGTTATTATTAGATTTCCAAATTTTTTAATTGAATTACTTATTCATTTTTATTATTTGTCTAATTCAAATGTAATTGTTATTCTTGACAAATGTCAAAATGTCAAATGTTATTTACCATCATCATCATCATCGTCATCATCATCAGAGCAGCTTCTGCCTCCAGCATATGAAGCTCAAACAGAGCCCATGTGAAACTGAAGCGTCAGACTGACTCCTCCTCTTCCTCTTTTTCTCCGCCTCCTCTTCCTCTTCCTCTTCCTCTCCCCATCCTCTTCCTCTCCTCCTCCTCTCCCTCTCTCCCTCTCCTCCTCTTCCTCTCCTCCTCCTTGCTCCATGCATTAACAGAGAAGCGGTGGATGAGCAGGCGAGCTGTGGTGCCGGGGGCAGGTTTAGCAGATATTTAAATCTTTAAATTCAAACACGGTTCTCTCGTTCTTCATCTAATTAAATCTCAGCAAGCGTTCTTTAATTAAAGACGGAATCTTTCTGTAGGATTGTTCAGTAAACCAATTGTGTGTGTGTGTGTGTGTGTGTGTGTGTGTGTGTGTGTGTGTGTGTGAGAAAGAGAGAGTGTGTGTGTGTGAGTGAGTGAGTGTGTGTGTGTGTTTGTTTGTGTATGTGTGTGAGTGTGTTTGTTTGTGTGTGTGTGTGTATGTGTGTGAGTGTGTGTTTGTGTGTGTGTGTGTGTGTTTAAGTAACATTAAAAACACAAAAATAACAGAAAGTGATAATAAATCAAACGCGTGTTTTGTTATAAAGTCTGGACCCTTCAGATGTTTGATGAGGCCCCTCAGGTTGAGAACCTCTGGCTGCCCTGCAGGGGGCGCCAGTGAGCAGGAAGTTACATCTTCACGAGTCTCACACACTGATCTGTTTCTGTTTTCAAGGGAAAAATCTTTATTATTTTTCTTCTATTTCTGTGAGTCAGTTTATCAATTTGAATTAAAGATATGTTCACTTTCCTTATGAAAGTAAATAAAAAATACTCACTATCAGTCAAAGTACTGCATTTAAAAGTTTAGAAGTATTATCAGTTGAATGTACTTAAAGTATCAAAAGTAAAAGTATTAGTAAGAGTTAGTACTGCTGATTATTCTGTTTTTATCACTAATGAATACATGTATAAAGTAGCAGAAAATAGAAATAATCAAGAACAAGTGCCTCAATTAATTTTTCTTTAATTACAGTACTTGATTAAATAAGTTAGTTACTTTCCACCACTGAGTACATTGACACATAAATAAACGGGGGGAAGTGAAAGGGGAAAACATTAACAAATAATACATAAATAATACATTTTTTAAAAATGTAAATAAATAGGGAAAAAAAATAAAGAGGCCAATCAATACAAAGGTGAATAAATAACAATTAAAACACAAAAATAAATAAATTGATTTTTTAAAATGAATTAATACCTACATTTGATTTCAATAATTTTTTTGGGACATTTATTTTTTATTTGAATTTCTTTCCTATTTTTTTCCCCTATTTTACATGATGTTCTGCTACTGATAATATTAACATGATTTAAATTATTATTACTTAGCATAGAGATGGAGCTGAATATTATCTGCACTTTAGTTTAAGAACAAGACAAAGATTTCAGATATTATTATTATTATTATTGAGTTCAAGCATCCTGCATGCGTTATCATATTTATGTATTTTCTGTTTTTCTAAAACAAAACTGGTCATTGTGAGTTTATTACAACTTCAGGTTAAATTATTAGTGGATAAATCAGTTAAAGTTGTGCGTTTATTTTATTTTATGTAACTTTATTTAATTTGTCTTGTTTTTGTTTAACATTTTGTCAACATTCAATTGTAGTTTTCTTTCTTTCAGCAGCTGAAACTGAATTTCCTTTTGTGGATCAATAAAGTGTATCTGATCTGATTATAGAGATGAAGAGATTATTTTTTATTAAATTTACAGAGGAGCAGAGTGACACTGAGCCCAGAGAGGAGCAGCAGAGAGGAGCAATGAGGAGGAGCAGAGAGGAGGAGGAACAAGGAGAAGGAGCAGAGGAGGAGCAGAGAGGAAGAGAGAGGAGGAACAAGGAGAAGGAGCAGAGGAGGAGCAGAGAGGAAGAGAGAGGAGGAACAAGGAGAAGGAGCAGAGGAGGAGCAGAGAGGAGGAGCAGGGAGGCAGCAGGAAGACCAGAGAGGAGCAGGGAGAAGGAGAGAGGAGGACCAGGGAGGAGGAGCAGAGAGGAGTAGGAAGAGCAGAGAGGAGCAAGGAGGAGGAGAGAGGAGCAGGGAGGAGGAACAAAGAGGAGGAGGGAGGAGGAGGAGAGATGAGGAGCAGGATCCAGCGGGTCTGTGTGTGTGCGCAGCCCCGCGGCGCAGCTCCATCTAGCAGTGCGCAATAATTGAAATGGCGCATTTGTCCGCAGGCTGCAGCAGAATGACGAGAGACGTCATCAGGCTGCAGAGCCGGAGGAGGTTTGATGCTCCTCAAATATACAGAGGAGGAGGAGAAAGAATAGGGGATGAGGATGTGCAGCAAGCGGAGGAGAGGAGGAGGTGCACCAGACAGCAGGAGAAGGAGGAGGAGGAGGATGTTTGGTCCGAGCTGCAGATTATTGATGGATAATAATTCCTGGTGATAAATCATCTCTCAGACAGACAGCAGGAGGATCTCTGGGTCTCTATTTTCGGCAGAAACGAGTTCTGTGGAGAGAAAAGAACAAACCGGTGGTTCTGAAACCTAATCCTGGCCCCCGGGGGTCTGCAGGGCCCGGGGCCACACTTCTCTTTCAGCCCTCCTCTTTATTATCCTGCAGGAGACACACACACACACACACACACACACACCGGAGGACAGGCTGACGAGGACGTGAACTGAAGACCAACCGGTCTCCGCACATTTCAGACCGCGGGACGTAGCAGACAGACGCCGGTCTCCATGTCTTCTGTGTCGGTGTCCTCTCAGGTAAGAACTCGCTGCTTTGAGCCGAACGAACCTGCTGCATGTTAACGTCAGATTTACACACAAAGTTTTCAAGTTTACGATTTAAAAAAACGCAGAAATCCCGATTAGATTCGCCAGGGTTTCGATTAGCCGCGCAATGCGCCGTCTCACCAAACTCCACTTAAAAAAAATACCATTTTAAGCTTTTGTTGGTGTCGGCACACTCATGTGTAAAAGATAGCAATATCTTGATATATTCTGAGATGGCATAAAACACTGTTAAATGCGGCATACATCACGTGCTCAACAGCGGAGCGTTTTTTAACAAAACGTGAACTTTTGCTTCCGGCGAGCCTGTTTTTCTGGCCATCTTTCCTCCTCAGACAGTCATGTGACTGAGGCAAAAGTGAAAACTATCAAAACTAAGTTTGAGTTCACGGACGATTCTTATCCCGAATTAGCCAGAAAGCCTTAAACTACAGAGAGAAACTGTTAAATCAGGGCGCTGAGCCGTCCTCGGGGCAAAGACGCTGAAAGCTGCAGCCGCCTCCTGTTCACCTTTCATGCTTCACAGCTTCAAAGCTTCTTTACAATCCACAGACCGTGTGTGTGTGTGTGTGTGTGTGTGTGTGTGTGTTGTACTTCCTACATAGTGAGGACCAGAATGCGTTTTTAACCAACAGTGAGGACATTTCTGCAAAGTGAGGACATTTAGCCGGTCCTGACTTCTTTAAAGGTTGTTTTTTTTTAGATTTAAGACTTTGTTTTAGGGTTAAGATTGCAAAAAAATAAATTGATATAAAATAGTTGACTGAAACTGTATTGTGTGGTTACAAAACTAACTAAAATTATAGTGAAAATGTCTTTAATTTTCGTATTTGTCAACTTTTTTCATACATGATATTGTAATAATTGTAATTTAATCTCCCACCCAACAAATACCCCATTACAAAAAACTAAAACTAATAAAAAACTAAACCAAAACTAAAGCATTTAAAAAAAAATACTAAACCAAAACTAAAGCATTTAAAAATATATGTACTGAACTAAAACTAGCAAACTCACTCTAAAAACTAATTAAAACTAACTGGATTTGAAAACAAAAATTCACATGGATTAAACTAATGAGATGATAATAAACTAACTAATGAAATATCCAAAACAATTATAACCTTGGCAGGGAATTCACTATTCCAATGAGGGCCCTCACAAAGATAGAAGTGCAAGAATGTGTGTGTGTGTGTGTGTGTGTGTGTGTGTGTGTGTGTGTGTGTGTGTGTGTGTGTGTGTGTGTGTTGGGGGGGGGAATTAATGTGGACCCCCCCTCAGGTCAACACCATCCTGTTTCATTACATCCATCATAAATAATATCTTCTCCCTCTGAGCATTAATCACCAGAGAGGGAAAGCGTGTGTGTCACTCAGGGTGTCTCCAGTGACATCACGGAGGTGACTCCTTCAACTGATCACTGGTTTAAAAAGTTTTCTTTAAAAGAAACCAAAATGAAGCTTAAAATTGTGACTTTTCTGTCAAAATGTCTTAATTCTACATGTCTTATTTATGCAAAGGTAAAGTGTTTGCACCAAGCAGATCCTGTTAAAAAACATTCAATTCTGCTCCTCAGAATCACTGAAAATCTGTTTGCACAGAGCTAAGAGGAGGGGACATGAGAGGCTGGAAACATGGAAATAGTTCAAAATGTAGAATAGGTGGAGCAAGCTCCTTTTCTAACATTTGTGACACTTGTGTGTTCTATATATAAATTTGATTTTATTTCAATTTGAAAAAAAAGGATATCTTTTTTTAATTTAATATTCATTCAACTTGTGCTGTTTCCCTTTTTCATGATTTATGTCTGTGTTTTTCTACACGAAAGATATGTTTGCGTTGTTCCCACTTCTAACCATGATTGTGCTGATTCCATAGAGCTGCAGGACTTATAGATTTTATATTTTGCAGTAAAATATAAGGCCACAGTTAGTAAAATGTAAAAAGAGCAAAAAACGCCCTGAAACGTAGGGATTTATAGGGTAAGGGTCTATATAGGGTTATTTATAGGGTCTTTTTTATGTTTCATTTAAAAAAATTCAGAGCAGTGAAGCTTAAAGTTGAGGTAAAATGAAGTTTGATAAAATGCTGCAGTTGTCGTCTCTAAACATGTTTGATTTCAGTTCAGTTTGACTGAATACTTTGTTGGTCAGTCTGTGGGTTTGATAGACTGAGAATTTTCTCTTATTTGACAAAACAATTCTTGATTTAATTTAATTTTGTGGACACAAAATGCAGTTAAACAGTTAAATCGCAATATACTGTATCGCAATACTCAACATATCAAATGCTTCAAATCACAATATCATATTGTGACTCAAGTATCAGGATAAAATCGTATCGTGGGGCCTCTGGGGATTCACACCTCTAACGTAAACAGTCCTGAGGGGCTTGCTGTCGACTGTGGCCTAATGTGGGTGTGATGGTGGGATATGACGCTGATCAGTCATCAACCATAAGTCATCAACCGTGCAGCCAAAAATGGTTTTTGGTTCATGTCTGGTTGTTGATTTTTACATTTTTTAGCAGCTCAGGTGGGTGTGTATTAAAAAATCCATCTAACCTGACGCTGACCCTCTTAATTTGTGATTGAACTGATGCAGCTGCTGCAGGAGAACCAGCAGTCTCTCTGAAGCAGTCTTCACTAACACAAAGCTGCAACAAGGGTCATGCAGGCTGAAACTGACCTGTGGTGTTCTGTCTGAATAAAATAGAAACTCAGCCAGTCCCATGCAAAGAGTTTATTTCATTCAAAATATAACTTTAGTGGCAGGTGAGCAGGCGGGGGCATCTCCACTACCTGTATACCTGAATACCTGTGGTGCTGTAGAAAATGGACAATGTCACATTTTCAGAATTTAGCATCAACTTGTACAGTGTGTCTGTGCTTGTGACTTCCCTGATTTCTGTAGATGCAACAGACAACAAGTGTTGTGTTTGGCTTTAAATGTTTTAAACTGTTCTGGGAGTCCTGTCTTACCAAGAGTGTAAAGTGTCACAGAGAGCAGTTTAATCATTGCTGTTTTCATTTTCCAGCCCAGCGCCCACGTCATGTCAGTAATAGGGCTGGGCGATATGGACCAAAAGTCATATCCCCATATAATTAGGCTGAATATATATATAAATATATCCCAATATTTTTTATTGCAAAGTGAGAGCAAATGTTCAGTCAAAGTCAAAGCCAAATATGACATGTCACAAGTAGTTTTATTGAAACCATTTATTTAAGTGAACATAAATAATGTATAACAACAGGAGTACCTTTTTTTAAAAAAAATCAAAGCTCCATGAAGTGCACATTTAAATAAAAAAAAAATCTTCAATAAAAAAAGCCTATGAAATAAAATAGGCCAATCTTTTTCTGAAATAAATATATTTATATGAGAAAAGAATAAAGAACATTACAAAATAACTAAATATGACAAAACAGAAAAAAACAACTAAAACTATATCAGAATAAGGTGTTTTCTGACTGAGCCAGGTTTTAGGATAATAAACTCTTTAAACAGCATAAAAAGTCTGTCATTACACTGCACTCAGATTATACTCTAGTGTGATGGAGATCCAGTTCATGAAATCTGAAAGATGTTTATAAAAATGAATTTGTAGGTTTGTAATCAGACAGCTCTCAGAGCAGCGAGCTGATTGGTGCTCCGGTGAAAAACTCTGACTCTGATTGAGAGTCGAGTTAAGAGATTAATCTATGGGTCAGTATCAGTAGGTGTATATACAGGAAAATAAATGTGAACTAAAATGAGAAAAAATACAATCCACGTTTACATTGCAACATTATGGTATATAACAAATTTCACATAAATTGTCAAAACTTTAGAAAAAAAGGTTGTTTTAAGAATATGTTCTGCTAAATATTGACGAAATGTGTAAATGTAGAAATACTCAGAAATATGTTTTTTTTAAATGAAGTAATTATATGTATAAGTCCACTTAAATACACTGTAGGTGGATAAAGTATTTAATATTTTTCATCCTTTTGTGGTTACACCATTTGACATCTTGCCAACTCTTATTTGTCACTGACCCTTATGGTACCGTTTTATTATTAAAAGGATCAATGTAACTCTGTCTTAATAATATTTTCCTCCTGTCACAGGAGGGGCGGAGCATTTCCAGGATGTCTGTGAGCCGCTCGCCCGTGTCGCCAATGACCCCACAGGGCATCCCGTCGCCCGCCCAGCTCACCAAGGCCAACGCCCCCGTCCACATCGATGTGGGGGGGCACATGTACACCAGCAGCCTGGCAACCCTCACCAAGTTCCCAGAGTCCAGGTAAGACCACCTAGAACAAGTGTCACATGATCAGGTGACATTTTATTGTTTTTTGCAGCCAGCTTGGGGTTGATGACATGTTTACAGTTCTAGTGCTACATTTTGAATTACAAAAAAAAGCCTCAGAGGGATTTACGAGACTCCGGAGGTGAGGTATGGTTTTTGATCATCGTGTAATCGCTTTGCAAAAGTTTCGACAGCATGCACAACAACTACAGCCGCCGTCACTAACTGTGCACAGAATCCGCCGCTGATCATAAACAAACCGGCATGCTGACTGTACACAAAGTGTCTGCTTCTGATCGTGAATTAACAGAGTTTCCGGTGCTTGTTGTAAACAAACCGAGATCGCTAAGTGAACACATGCTTCAGCAGGACATACACACTGTACTGCTACAGAGCTGTTAGCCTATTAGCACTGTGCTACTGTGCACCTCGGACTACACTATGAATGGGCAGAATATCACACGTTTGCGAGATCACTATGAACGCCCTAAGGTGAAAAGCCGGCACAGATCTTTCCAGCAATATAGCGGGACATTTGCGGGACCGCACTATTAAAGGGACTTATGTTTCTTGTTGCTTGTTACTACTTGCTACTTCGCCGGCTTTTAAAAACGGCACGTTGTTGTTGTGGTGTCGAATACTACGTCACATCCGGCTTAGCGTTCTGTCCAATCAGCAACCAGGCTTTTTTCAGGGGAGAAAAATGGCCCTGCTCTTCAACAGGGCCAAAAAACAGCCAGTCAAACGGCCGTTATGGGCGGCTCACATTCAAATTATGGGCGTTTTTACAAGGAGACCCGCCTCATTCTGGGTATTCAACTATAGTGGAAATGCACCTAGCAGCTCATTTTATACACACAGCTCGAGTTTCACAGACTAACATCATCACATGTGAAGAAATTGTGCACATTGAATCCACAAGAGTCTCAGCTTTACAGTCATACCCGATTTATGCATCTCCCAGACTGTTTAGGGACACGAGTATGCACAAATATTCACATACAATAAGACAAAATAACACATTTTACTTATTGCAGGAGAAAAACGGCATGTTATCAGCATGAAGTGGGCACGTCTTTGTGTCTCACTGATGAGTTTTAATGGAGACCGACACTGTGTTCCTGCAGGATCAGCCGTCTGTTTAACGGCACAGAGCCGATCGTGTTGGACAGTCTGAAGCAGCACTACTTCATCGACAGGGACGGAGACATCTTCCGTTACATCCTGAGCTTCCTGCGCACCTGCAAGCTTCTGCTGCCTGAAGACTTCAAGGTAATTAACCTGGAAACATGAATGTGATCGAAATAATGCACCGAAGATTATAAACTGATGTTGTTTAGAGTTCAATATCTGTTAATGTAGGAGCGAAACAGACTGAATAGACAGCTCATCACTGAGATATATAACTTTATGACCTTATATTCAAAGTTGTTTCAAAAATATGAAGAAGGAACTTATTTTTTATTACTTTTTTTTTTTTAGCAGGTGGGGGAAAAAATTGATACATCATAGTATCATGATATTTTGTGTGGTGATATTATGTCAATTCATGGCCACCAAGTATCCATATTTGGCATTCGACAGCTGGCAGGCCGTCAGTATTTTCGGAGACCGTAGCGGGTTCACGTTTAAGAATATACTGGAGATACTGGTTTTATATGAAACTAGAATATCTGAGGACTGAATATCCATAGGCACCATGTGCATCAGAATATCGTGTAAGGAAGTGGTTGAAATAACGCTGCAAAGTTGGACTTTCTTTATGTTTCATTAAACAAAATTTAGAGCAGTGAAGCTTAAAGTTGAGGCTGCTTTTTATTTTTTGTCTTTGCTGCACGTTTGTTGTGAAACTATCTATTTTTTTCCCTCCATTCCCCAAAATTATGTTTGTTTAACTGCAATGTGATTGATACGGGCTAGCGGGCTAACACTAGCGGGCTAACGCTATATATCACGTCATTACAGGAAAATATCACTATCATGAAATAACGTGATCATTTCACGTTATAACGTGAAATTATAATTATCTTGAAATAACGTCAACATGCGTGTCCAGACGTGTGCATCACTTTTAAGTGTCCTCTGGAAACACTTCTGTTGTGTTGTGGTCTGTTGCAAATTGATGAAGATGTTTTCTCAATTTGCTTGTGTTTCGTATATTTGCATGTGTTTTCTTAAGTTGCAGCGCTGTGAGCTCTCAGGGCCACTGTAGATAAATCATGCTAAAGACCAAGATTTCTAAAAGACCTGCGTATGTCAAATATAAAAGTAATTCAGCAGCTGCATTTACTCCTTCTGTGTCTGTAATTCAGCAGCTGTTCTGCCTCTTCTTCTGCTTCTGTCTCTGTAATAATGAGTTGTAAGCCAGCAGCTGGACTGACTCCTCTTCTTCTTCTTCTTCGGTGTCTGTAATAATGAGCTGAGTCTCAGATATGCAGAGATGGAAAAACACGACCTTCAGGTCAAACAGATTGTTAGTTTTAACAAACAGCAACGAGTCTTTGAACACATCCTGACACTTTAATCAGCGCCGGCGGCTGCATAGATCCATCCAGCACAGACCAGTGTGTGTTTTACTAAATTTGTGTGCGTGTCTGTGTGTGTGTGTGTGTGTGTGGGCATATTGCATCCCTCTCATCTCCTCCCTGTTATTCTGCTCAGGATGACTAAAAAGCCCTGCAGACACAACCCTCTTTATAAAACACATCTACGCCTCGCTCCCAGTCTGAGATGGGGGGGTGAGGAGGGGAAGGAGGGGGGAGGGAAGGAGGCGAGGCTTTGGTACAGCGTGAGGCCCCGGGGCCAGCAGCAGCTCTCTGTCAGCAGCAGTAAAAAGCTTCTTTTCTTTCTGTGTTTCACCGGAGGAAGAAGAAGAAGAAGCAGCAGCTCTCAGATCAGTTCAGTCACAGTGAAGTGAAGCTTCATCACAGCTCAGGTTTACATCTGCACATTTAGACTAAAGTGTTAATAATACAGGGTAACACCATACTATAATACTATACTATGAAATTGTTTTCACAATATGCTATACTATGATATTTTTTAATGGCATAAAAAAAGTAAAAAACTCTTAGTATAGTATGTCATCAAAAAAATGTAGCATGTCGTCCAAAAGCGTCAAAAAACATAATACTATTGCATGTTTTCAAAAAATGTTAAAGTGTCATTTAATAGTCAAAAAATGTCTTAGTATAGTGCCAAAAATGTAAAAATAACAGAAAAAAACCCACAGTATGTCATCAAAAAATGTTAAACAATAGTGTAGCGTGTCATCCAAAAGGGTCAAAAAATATAATAGTATTGTATGTTTAAAAAAATGTCTTAGTATAGTATGTCGTCCAGAAATGTTAAAATGTAATTTATTAGTAAAAAAGTCATAGTATAATATGTTGTCCAAAAGTGACAAAAATGTAAAAATAAATAAATAAATAAAAAATGTCATGTTGTCATCCAAAAGTTTAGTATGATTAATAATTTAATAATTTAGTATCTCCTCCAAAAACGTCAAAGCATATGTTGTCCATAAATATCAAAAATCACAGTATAGTATCATCATCAAATATTGTCAAAAAGCATAATAGTATTCTGTTTTCAAAAAATGTACAGTATAGTATGTCATTCAAATGTGCCAAAAATGTATATAAAAAAGAAATTTTCATAGTTTAGTATGTCATCCAAAAATGTCAAAAGACATCATAGTGTAGTATGTTGTCAAAAAAATGTAATAATTTACATTTTTACAATTTACATACTTACTAACTTAATAGAAAATATTGTCCATAAATGTCAAATGTTAAAAACATCACAGTATAATTTGTCGTCAAATATTGCCAAAAAACATCATAATATAGTATGTTGTCAAAAATATAATATAATATTATTATTATATTATTACATTATGCAAATAACAAAATAAAGTGCAATACTCAGTGCAGGAATATACAAATATGTACTATGTAAAAACACATAAAACATAAATAAAACAGAAAAAAGGGATAAAAAAAACCTGGAGAATTAAAAACAAAACAAACAACAAATAAATAGCGCATACATACACATCCACATACATACACCATTTCATGAATTACTTCATGACATCATTTAATGCTGTGATGGCCTTTGCATAAAAGCTGTTTTTTAAGTCTGTTTGTATGTGTTTTCATTGTCCTGTACCGCCTGCCTGAGGGTAACAGTTCAAATATGGTGTGGCCGGGGTGGGATGAGTCATTAAGGAAGTGTAAAGTTCTTCCAGGAAGGGGAGGGGGCAGCCGATGATTTTTAATTTTTCTATTCTAAAAAACATCATAGTATCACATACGAGTGAGTCTCTCAGTCTTCCTCAGGTAGTCTCGTCTGTAACCCTCTCTGTCCCCGTCCCCTCTCCTTCAGGACTTCCCCCAGCTCTATGAGGAGGCCCGGTTCTACCAGCTGACCCCGATGGTGCGTGAGCTGGAGCGCTGGCAGGCGGAGCGAGAGGGGCAGCGGGCGCCGGCCTGCGAGTGCCTGGTGGTCCGAGTTACCCCGGACCTGGGCGAGAGGATCGCGCTGAGCGGAGAGAAGGTCCTGATCGAGGAGATCTTCCCCGAGACCGGAGACGTCATGTGCAACTCCGTCAACGCCGGCTGGAACCAGGACCCCACCCACGTCATCCGATTCCCACTCAACGGGTACTGCAGACTCAACTCTGTGCAGGTCGGTACTACACACTTTATACACACTTTATACACACCTGTACCACGCATCTGTACTACACTTTTACTACACACCTGTACTGTGCATCTGTACTACACTTTTACTACACACTTTTACTACACACTTTTACTACACACCTGTACTATGCATCTGTATTACACTTTTACTACACATCTGTACTGTGCATCTGTACTACACTTTTACTACACACTTTTACTACACACCTGTACTATGCATCTGTATTACACTTTTAATACACATCTGTACTATGCATCTGTATTACACTTTTAATACACATCTGTATTACACTTTTACTACACACATGTACTATGCATCTGTATTAAACTTTTACTACACACCTGTCTGTCTGCAGGTCCTGGAGCGACTGTTTCAGAAAGGCTTCGTCATGAAGGCGTCCTGCGGCGGTGGCGTCGACTCGTCACAGTTCAGCGAGTACATCCTTTGTCGGGACCTGCGGCACAGTCCGTCAGTCACCAGTATCCCGATCCGGATCAAACAAGAGCCTCTGGACTGATCCCGATCCGGATCATACAAGAGCCTCTGGACTGACCCACATCTGGATCAAACAAGAGCCTCTGGACTGACCCTGATCTGGATCAAACAAGAGCCTCTGGACTGACCCACATCTGGATCAAACAGCTGGATCCTGCAGATGCCAATTCAGAAAATTTCCAGGAAAACAAACTTTGATCTTTGACCCTTCGCCGAACATTAAAATCTACTTTTGAGTTTCAGTTTGGAACACATTTTTTTTCATTTGATGACCGTGATGATGATGATGATGATGATAAAACTGCCAGCTGTAAATATTTTCTAATAATCTGCCCGGTGATTATTGTTCTGTGTATACAGATGATCGAAAGGTGATTTTTACGGATAATGTAATTGTTTTTATAAAAACTGAAATTGAATGAATGAATATTTAATGTATTTGTTAGCTTGTGTCTATTTTTCATTGGTACAGATGTATTGATTAAAAAGTTAAAACGGTCTCTGCTCTCTT
Source organism: Centropristis striata (assembly GCF_030273125.1). NCBI lineage: Eukaryota > Metazoa > Chordata > Actinopteri > Perciformes > Serranidae > Centropristis > Centropristis striata. The sequence continues at coordinate 32,448,254 of NC_081522.1, forward strand.
TGGTGTTACTTCACACAGTGGTAGAAGTACATTTACTCAAGTACTTAACATGTTAATTTATTGCTGCTTTATACTTCACGACATCTCACAATAAAATATTGTACTTATTGAAGACTTTGTATTTAAAAAAAACTAAATGAATAAATAAAACAATATTTACAGAGTTATACAGTTAATTAAACCAAAATAAATAATTGACATCATACATACATGTTACTACATCAATAATTACTAATATTTTATGTAGCAACTAATGAGCTATCTAGGCTGCACTGTTTGTACTTTTACTTTGAAACTTTAAGAACATTTTCTTAATTATAACACTTTTTTTTTTACTTGGGCCAAAGTGGATGTTTTTGGTTTTTACGGAAGCTGAGAGCAGCTGCAATTTTTAAAAATGCATTTATTTTTTAAGTCATTAACACCACAAACCAAAAGTCTGTTTCCTGATAAACATTATAATAAACAAAAGCCAGTTCCTGATCTCTTGACTAGTGATATTGTGACTATTTGAGAAAATATCATTTTCATGATATAATCAGGGAATTTATACACTATAGACGGAATTAAGATAACGAGCCTAATTGATGTCAAATAGGGGGAAAAAAGTGGCCTAAAGCAGAATTAATTTAAAAATCTCTGATGAAGCTAATAAAACTCACACTAACCATGACCAACTATAAGTGGCCATATAGGCCATAAATCTTACCTCTCACATACACAAAAAAATACCTCTCACATTACAATTTTACCTCTTACATTCACTCTTTTACTTTGCACATACACTTTTTTAGGTCTTACATTCACTATTTTTAAAAAAGTAAAAATAGTGTATTTGAGAGCTAAAATCGGTGTATATGAATGCTACAAATAGTGTATATGAAAGCTAAATATAGTAATGTGAGAGCTAAATATAGTGAGAGCTAAAACTGGTGTATGTGAAAGCTAAAACTGGTGTATGTGAGAGGTAAATATAGTAATTTGAGAGCTAAAATGGCGATTGTGAGAGCCAAAAATGGTGAATGTGAGCTAAAAATGGTGAACGTGAGAGCTAAAATCGGTGTGTGTGTGAGAGCTACAAATAGTGTATGTGAGAGCTAAATATAGTAATGTGAGAGCTAAAAAAATAGTGTATTTGAGAGCCAAAAAATATTGTATGTGAGAGCTAAAAAATTGTGTATTTGAGAGCTAAATATAGTGTATGCGTAAGCTTAATATAGTAATGGGAGAGCTAAAAAAAAAAAGGTGTATGTGAAATGTGTGTGCAAAGTAAAACAAAGCACAAATCAGGACTAATATTTCTTCCACCATGAGGATTAAACTCCACAGATAAAAAGTCACAGCGGCTTCTTTATCATTTTCTTTATTTAATTTTTTTTGCAAAGGTACAAACAACTGTAAAATTGCATTGCCTGAAATGCGTCAGGTTTGAATACAGAATGTAGGAAATATAAATAGTCGCAAAAATTGTGTCCTTCCAACAGATGATGTTCGGAGCTCCGAGGACTCTACAGACCAAATGCCCGATACGAGGGGAAACACTTAAAGCATTAAAAACCTTCAATTTACACACATCTCCAAAAAAAAAAAGTCTTCTTAAAAACTCCCAACAGCAAACCGAGAAGCCAAACTGCAGATTCAACAACTCATCAACACGTCTCATGTTTCAGAGTGACATCACACGTCAGGCTGGACGAAGAGGACAAGGAGGACAAGGAGGATGAAGAGGATGAAGAGGGAACTGCAGGAATGTTTGATGTCCATTAGCCGCCAGGATTTCTCAGCGTGTGCAGGAGTACCAGCTCCCTGCCATCAGCAGAAACTGTTCAACATTCTGTGAAACCTTCTTCTCTTTCACTCACTTTTAATGTTTTAATATGCTGTTAGCTTTGCATTAAGACTGAAAACAGGGATAACAAACTCTGGGTTCAGGTGCTGGTCAGAATAATCAGAAAAAAAGCTCCTGACTGAGAAAATTCACATGAAAAAGTCAGAAAAATTTGGTTCATGACCTCACACACTCTGAACAATAGACAGCGTCTAAGTTGTTTCCACATCTCGACTTAAGGCTCCTGAACACACCGACAGATGAACGACTTCACAGTTCAAGTACTGTATTCACCAAAAGAGCACCTGAATGCACCGTCAGACAGGAAACGGAAGGAAAATAAATCCACCTCAGCAGATACTGAACTCACCGACTACCTACCTCATCGTTTTATCAATTTGTACAAAAATCAACTTGTGGAAACTACAATTGACCATTTTTATTAAACATGATTATGACCTTGAATCAGATCTATCAATAGCTGACCATCAGAGCTGCAGCAGGAAACAGACGATTCTTGTATTAACGGATTCATAGTTAAAGAAACTTTTCACGCAAAAAATGATCAGTAAATATTGTTTTTATCCTCTCAAATGTAGAGATTTCCCACTTTTCTGTGTTTTATATCATATTATCTTTGAAATTTAACCTCTTTAATGGTTCAACCAAAGAAGACAGAGATTCACTTCTGGTCATGTTTTATGCTAAACGCGTACATTTTCTGAAATAAGAAGCTTCTATCTTTCAAATGAGACATCATACATGTGATTAATGGTGTAATCTAAACCAAAAACCTGCCAGCGGGTCTGAATCATTTATCGCAAATAGAAAAAACCCAACACGAACCTTGAATGAGTCATGTGTGATGAACGCTTCCATCAGGGAAAAATAATCCAAAATAATCTTTGAAACTGCTTGTTGAAACAGGAAAGTGAAGAATTAATCAGATTTAGCAGAGCTGCTGGTTGACAAAGACAGGCTAACGTTTTCCACTTGTTTCAGTCTTCATGCTAAGCTAGCTTCTTCATCTGATTCCAGGCTTTATGCTAAGCTACGCCAACTGTTTCAATCTGTTTCCAGGCGTTATGCTAAGGCAACTGTCTCCATCTGTTTCCAGTCTTTATGCCTAGCTAAGCTAACTGTGTCCAGTCTTTATGCCTAGCTAAGCTAACTGTTTCCATCTGTTTCCAGTCTTTATGCTAAGCTAAGCCAACTGTCTACCTGTTTCCAGGCTTTATGCTGAGCTAAGCTAACTGTTTCCAGGCATTATGCTAAGCTAAGCCAACTTTCTACCCATTTCCAGGTTTTATGCTGAGCTAAGCTAACTGTTTCCAGGTATTATGCTAAGCTAAGCCAACTGTTTCCATCTGTTTCCAGTCTTTATGCTAAGCCAACTGTCTCCACATGTTTCAAGTCTTTATGCTAAGCTAACTGTCTCCCCATGTTTCCAGTCTTTATGCTAAGCAAACTGTCTCCACCTGTTTCCAGGCTATATGCTAAGCTAACTGTTTCCATCTGTTTCCAGTCTTTATGCTGAGCTAAGCTAACTGTTTCCATCCGTTTTCAGGCGTTACGCTCAGCTGAATTAACCAGAAGAAGAGGATTAAATAAAATGTTGAACTTTTTCTTTAACATTTGAAATCGGTCAGCTCTCACTGCGATCAGCATGATGAACACACACTCACTCACACACACACACCGATACACACACACACACACACACATTAAAATGATCTGCCAGCTGTTTCACGTTCGTTGCATTCAACAGTTTTCTCATGGTGACGATGTGACGTTTTGAATAAAACTCATGATTCTAAAATGCAAACATGACGTGGGAGCGGTTTGAGCGCGCTCAGATACCTTTAAAAAGCGAAACTGAAGAGCCCGTGGCACCCAGCGTCCTGAGAGGGCTGCAGACGGATGAGACTCTGAAGGCACCTGTTCAGGTACAGAGTCCAGTTTCAGACCTGCACACCTTCTCTCCAACTGATTAAAACTCCACCTCCAGGAGTCTCCGGATGTTTTTTCTTTCAGGTGTTTCCAGGTATTTGAGTTCTACTGCATGTTCAGTGTTGGATGAAGAAGTTTGAAGTATAAAAACGTGGAGGTGTGGCATTATAGACTGGGCTGACAGATGAACACAGCTGTCAGAGGGAGAGGTGGACTCTGGGTACTGTGGGTGTCTGGTTCACACAGTGAAGAAGAATGTGTGAAATTAAAGAGAGAGGATATTTCTTCATTCTGCAGAGTTAAAGTCCGGTCACACCAGAAGCTAAAACAGTGAAATTATATACATTTAAAACCAAAATTTTACCTAATTTAAGTCGAAGAGCTGGAACTTCTGACAGAAGAACAACAGAAGCCGTTGCTGACAGTTTTGTTCAAATGAAATAAAAAAAAAAAAAGATGTATTCTGTTCGTTTTATAATAGATATCCGTTTGTGTTTCTACAGAAGCCCAGAGAGAGAAATAGTGAGAAAAATAATTCTGGTGATGCATTTTGTGACGCCTCTCAGGGCTTATGTAGGTTTGATTCGGTATCTAAATTCATTTAAAGGTAATTTCAGACCAGAACCATATATTTTGTAACGTCATGCAGAATAATTTCACTGCTCCCCCTGCTGGTGTGACCGGGACTCTACAGGAGTGATTCTTTAACAAACAGGAGCTGAAGAGTAAAGTGCAGTCTGAAACTGACAAACTGAAGGTTAAAGATGACCGACGGAGGACTTGTGACTATAAAAAACCCCTCTAAGGACACGAGGACAGGAGAGAGAGGAAGAGGAGGAGGTGGTGTCCAGTTTGTGCTCCTCCTTATTTGAGCAGCGCCTTGTAGAGCAGCAGAGAGCGAGCCGTGGAGCGCTCCTGCTCCAGACACAAGATGAAGTCCCTGAGGTTAACTCGTGTGATCCGCTGACGCAGCTGCTGGCGGGATGAGGTCGCCGCCGAGGAGCCCGCACCCGAGCCGGAAGCCACCTGATGGGGGGAGAGAAAGAGCAACGTTAGAGTCAGGGTGGCGGGGTGCAACACAGTCAACACAGAATCACATCAATGCCACAGCTGAGCATAAAAAACATGTTGATTCATCCTGATTACAGTTATCAGCTGTCTAACTCGAGTTTTAAAATGAAACTGAGAGAAGCAGTGTTTCGTCATAATTTTATGTTGCAACAGTCTTCTATGAAAATAGGAAATCATGTTAAGTTGAACTCAACAGGGTTCCCACACTTTTTCACCAATGAATTTTCAAAACTTTTCCATGATATTTTACCAAATTTCCATGACTTAGTTTTTGAACCAATACGACCCATTAGAGATCTTAGAGCGCAATAACGAGCCTCTCTGGCACCTGCCTTTCTGAGATCTTCTTCTGACTTTTCAGGTGCCGCGTTCGTTTTGCGATAACGCTGGACATTAATGTAATAGAATGTAATTTAATGTAACTATAGACTAAATTTTAAACATTAGACAAAACATTATAGCATTATTTCCAAAACTTTTCCAAAACAGTCCATTTATTCCATAATTTTTAACATTTTCGTTTAGGCCTGGGCGATTACATGATCACGATTAGTGATTGGGATTCATTTCAGGTTGATTATGGTAATCAGCTGTGAGCATAGTCACTCGATCAATCATGACGGAACTGTGCGTGACAACAGCCAATCACAGTCGATCTATTCCTGCTTGACTACTGTTTGTAAGTTGCCGGAGAAGTAAACAGAAAGGCCGAACGTGGAGCTGAGGGCAGTGAAATAGATGTCAGCCATGACTTGGAGCAATAAACCAGGTGAATGTTGGAAAAGTAAAGGAAAATTATAATCTATCTGCCGCTATATCGAGAGAAAACTAACATTCACAGCACGGCAATTCACACACAGGTATGGTGCATTCAATAGCATCGGAACAGCTATGGTGCGTTCAATAGTGTGGGACATATGACATGACTATTTACAGAGAAACAATTTATTACTGAATGGAACTTCAGACATCACAAAACATTAACAGCAAAACACTCAGGACAGTAAAGTAGTTCACCGTGTTATTTTATATTTTTCTACATTTGTTGTACTGTTGAGTAAAAATATTTGTATTTTTTAATTGTATTTACTTCGTATGTGAATACAATATTGAACAAATCTCTAATTTCTTTAGTTTTCAGTACAGGTGCCTTAAACAGTTTAAAAAGAAAATAAAAAAACGTGATAATAATTGAGATCAGACAGTATGAAAAAATATATTGTGATCATTTTTTTGCCATACAGCCCAGCCCTACTGTTGGGCTCATAAAGACTTTTCCCACAGACTTCCATTGGTAAAGAAACGCCTGTAAATCAGAACGTCACAACCCGCCAAATGACTCGTTACATTGTTGGAATTCGATACATTTGGTCATTTGAACATTTGAAAGTCTAGAAGAGTTATAAGATTATTCACATTCACATTAGCGGAGCTCTAAACAGCGAATAGAAGTCTTTAGAGTGCTACTCCTCGGGCCCAATAGATGCAGAAGAGCAACAGAAGATGCAGGGATTTTGATACATGGAAGAAACACTTTTACGGAGCAGTTTTCATAGGAATGAACAGAGCCCCGCCTCCAACACTTAATCAGTTTTCTTTATACATCCATGGCCAAAAACCTTAATCAGGACCTGTGGGATCCCAGTTCCACCTGGCTCTTCAGTTACTTTATTATTATTATCTCCCACACTGTCGGATCATCATTGAGTCCAGACCTGCACAGCATCACCACACCTTCCTGTCTCAGGTGTGTCTGCAGCCTGCGGCCAGGTAACACACGCCGCCTGCAGCCCCACACACACACACACACACACACACACACACACACACACACACACACACACACACACACACACACACACACACACACACACACACACACACACACAGCGATGCTGCTCCAACAGGCCCCGTCTCTAACGCTGTACATTATACAAACAGTGATTCAGTTTCTTCCCAGGACGCTTAGATGTCCCGGAGCGTCTGAAGCAACCCGCCACCGTGTGAATGAACCGATCTAACCCTGAGACGAGGGGACAATCACTGGGACTCAACCAGTAGACTTGATGGTGAATTAAAACACTGAACACTGGTTGAACATGTGGTGAAGGGTGACGTTTGAAAAGAGACAACCGAGCTTCTATCTGAGCAGAGCTGCAGGGCCCAGAAAGCACAAGGCCACCAGACAACCACACTGCTACTATTTTATATTGACGTACGTAGTACTTTTAATTGTGTCAGGCAGCCATCGCTCATTGTCTTCTGTCAACATCTACATCTTCTGCAGAACAAATGTTGACAGACAAGAACTTCTGAAGAAATTTGGAGTTTAATATTTGGGCGTTTAAATAAAAACAGAGAGACGAGAGCAGATAAAGGCCTCAGGTCCCTCCTGTGTTAACTATTTTGTCTTTTTCTGACTCATTTTGTCATTTTGCCTGTATATGCCACTTAAAAATGTTTACCATGCTATGTTGGTATATTTTTTTCAGCACAACCTCACTTATGTGACATGATAATTGAAACATAAAATCTGATATTAAAAATTATGGGTTTTTTTTCATTCTCAGAACACAATCGTGCTCAATGAAGAATTTCAAATGATGTATAAATAACACATAAGAGGTAAAATGATGGTAGGGCTGGGTGATATGGCAAAAAAATGATCACGATATATTTTTTCAGATCATTCAATCTAGATTATTGTCACAATTTTTACATTGTTTTTAAACTGCCAGTTTTAAAGCATCTGTACTAAAAACTAAAGAAACTAGAGTAAGTTCAATATTTGATTAACATACGAAGCAAATAAAGCAAATTAAATAAGATAAACATAGCAAAATATAAAAAACTATTTTTACTCAACAGGACAACAAATATGTAAAATAACACAGTGAACTTATTTACAGTTCTGAGTGTTTTTCTTTGAGAGTTTTCATATGTCCCACGCTCTTGAACGCACCATAACTATTCCGCAATAATGAATGCACCATACCTGTGTGTGAATTGCCGTGCTGTGAATGTTAGTTTTCTTTCAATATAGCGGTGCATAGATTGTAATTTCCTTTACTCTTTCCCAACATTCACCTGTTCCTCCCTGTTTATTGCTCAAAGTCATGGCTGACATCTATTTTGCCACCCTCATCTCCGCGTTTAGCTCCACATTCGGCCTTTCTGTTTACTTCTCCGGCAACTTACAAAAGTGGAGCAGGAAAAGGTCGACTCTGATTGGCTGTTGCCGACATGTTTGATCTAGTAAATATGATTAGTTACTTTACAAAACTAGATATCAACATGAAGCGGTGGAAACAAGTGTAGAGCTGCAGAAATAATAATTATAACTAATAATCTGAAACTTCATCTACATCTACATCACTGTTTTTTTGTATCATTTCTGTCTGTTTTTTCTCTCAGTGAACAGAATTTGTGACATCCGTTTTCTGTCTGTTTTAGACTAAATGACTAATTAAGAAACCGATAATGAAAGTGAAGGCCCTGAGCGCTTTACCTGATGTATTTAAAGCTGCTACTGTGTTCTTTGTGTAGCTGCTAAACTCTTTGTGTAGTTACTGAACTCTATGTGTGTCTGTTAAACAGAGCAGACTGTGTGTTTTGTGCATCAGGACGCCTGCAGGCTGAGCTGACAGCACACGATCGGAATGAGGCTCCAGGTCCACACAGGAGCACAATCAGAGCATTATACACACACACACACACACACATACACACATACACACAGACTCACATGCGCACAGACTCACACGCGCACAGACTCACACGCGCACAGACTCTCACACACACACACACACACACACACACACACACACACACACACACACACATGCACACGCACACGCACACGCACACACACACCATTTAACGAAAATGCAACGGTTTGGAGCAGAACATCACAATATAAAACATGTATATCACATCTCATTTCCTGTTGTCAGGCTCTATAACTATGTGTCAGTATTGACATGTGGATGTGTTTACGCCTGGTGAGAATGTATAATGTATGCTCAAGTTACAACAACTTCCTGTTTTACAGCAAAACACCATATTTCACTGCCATGTCACGCCCAGTGGTGGAAGAAGTAGTAGTTAGATCCCTTACTTCAGTAAAAGTACTAATACCACACTGTGAAATTACTCCACTACAAGTAAAAGTCCTGCATTCAAAACTTACTGAAGTAAAAGTACAAAAGTATCAGCATCAAAATCTCCTTTAAGTATCAAAAGTAAAAGTACTTGTTATGCAGAATGGATCCACTCAGATTGTTTTATATATTCTAAATATATTATTGGATTATTATTATTATTGATGCATTTATGTAAGCAGTGTTTTAATTTTCTCAAGGTAAGGCTCATTTAAACTACTTAATATGCTGTTCTGAGGTTTAATTAAAAAAATGTCTCATCACTTTAAATGTATCATGTTTTTTATGTTAAATTTCGACCTGAAAAGTAACTAAAGCTGTCAGCTAAATGTAGAGGAGTCAGAAGTACAATATTTGCCTCTAAATGTAGTGGACTAGAAGTATAAAGTTACATAAAATGGAAATACTCAAGTAAACTCCAAGTACCTCAAAAATTATACATAAGCAAAGTACTTGAATAAATGTACTTTCCACCACTGGTCATACCCACATACTTTAATAACAAATTTCACTTAGTACAACTCTTAATCACAAAGGTTTAGCTGGTAATGACTAAATTTGAAGTCGATCGGGTTAAATCTCAAGGAGGAGTTTGCTAAAGTACTGAGCCTCGAAATGGCCAAAAATGGTCGACTTCCTGTTGGTTTTTAGGGTCCTTCAGGCTTTTTGGTGCATCTCTGCCAAATTCCGTTCGTCTACATTAAAGCTTTCTATGTGGTTCCACTCCATTGAAATTTTGTAGGGGCCGCCACTGAGGTATTTTGTCAAGCCCAATCGCAAGACCCCTTAAATATTAAAATTCTCACCAGGCATGACGTGTGTGCAAAGTGAGTCACCATACGATATTATTGTGATTTTAAGCATTTTGCAATATGGTGAGTATTGTGATACAATATATTGTAATTTAACTAAAAATAACTACATTTTAAATTCAATCAAGAATTGTTTTGTTAACTTCTCAGTCTTTTCATCTCACTTCAGTCTTTTTATTTCTCCACAATGAGAGTCAAACCCACAGACTGACCAACAAAGTATTCAGTCAAACTGAACTGAACTGATATCAAACAACTGCAGCATTTTATCAACTTTTCTCAACTATAAGCTTCAATGGTCTGATTTTTTTTTTTTTTGAATGAAACATAAAAATATGACACGATATCCTGACACACAAGGTGCCTATAGATTCCTTAGATCTTCTAGTTTCATATGATATCAGTATCTTCACTGTAAATCCTAAAAGTCAGGCCTCCGGAAAAAAACGGTGAAAATACTGACGTTAATTAAACGCTAAATATCGATACTTGACGGCCATGAATCGATACAATATTGCCAAGGAAAATATCGTGATACTACGCTGTATCAATCTTTTCCCCAACCTCAATTAATAGTATTTCCTTAAATTCCAATAGGGTCTGCTCGGGCCCTAACAATGATAATAAGAACAACTCTCTCTCACAGTGTCTGATGTGAAGCAGGATTTCTAAACGTGTTATTAAAAACAACAGCTTGCAGAGCCTGTGCAGGTGACCTCAGGATGTGGAGGTAAAGCAGGTTATCTGTAGTTTTTCTCAGTGAGGGAAACAGAGCTGCTGTGTTGTTAGCGTGTATTTAGAGCAGGCTGACGGCCTGCGGCAACGCAGGAGGGCGGGGGAGGACGGGACTATCTGAAGCCTGATCAGGCCTGCTGAAGGGCGTACTGCAGCCGCCTGAGGGCAAAGCACAGGGAACCCAAAACACTTTGTGCTGCAAGAAAAAGAAGAAGCGGTTTGAATAAAAACAGACGCGATGACGAACACGGGGAGCTGAAACATGAGATCTGTGAGGAGATCTCAGCACATTAATACATGAAAAAAAATATTTCCATAGCTTTAATCAACTCTACTTCTTCTTCTGTGGTGGTTGAATGGCACTGACAAGCTGTTTTTATTTGAATATTCACACATCAGAAGTTTATTTTCATCATTTTCTGATGTTTAAAAGCAGTGTCTGCCCCCAGGTGGTTAAATAAAAATCAGTCACTGCTGGTTTAAAAGTTTTATATTTTCTAAGAAACTCAAATTCAAGAATATGAAGACTTAAAGAACCTGCAGGAATGATAATAATCAGTTTTAAGAGTTAAATTCAAGCACTTTCAAGAAACCTAAACCAGACAGAAGGTGACACAACGTCACAGCAGAGATCTAACTCAAGTCTCTGTTTTGAGGACTTGAGACTCGACGAGTCAAGTCAAGTCTCAAGTTAAAGACTTGACTTGAGATATGATGATTCGAGAGTCTGTTCAATTAATATTTCGTTTTAATTATGAAATATAAATGTTAAAACATTTTTAAGTTGTTAATTCCTATAGACAAAATCCAGAAAAAAAAGTCTTACATTTTTTTGTTTAAGCTTTTTTAAGTATTAATAATTATAATACAAATTAAATTCACAGTCATTATTTTCAAGCATGTTATTGAAGATAAATCGTCCAATAATCTCATTATGATAGATTTTGTCATAATTAGTTGGGATACCCTCTGTTTAGGTTTTTATTTATTTATTTATTTTAGTTTTTATTTTGCTCCACATTTTCCCATTGTTGTCCTCACTTATTCTGCAGTGCACAATAAAAATAATAATAAAAAAAGTGATATTAATATTGTAATTTTATGGTTGTTACTACTACTATAATATTATTATGGTTATGACCACGATTAATATAATAATTATTATTGTCATTACTCTGATAACTGTATATATGACGATTTTATATTGTGTGTGTATATTGTATATACTCTGTATACAAATTGTATATTTGTTTTAGTTCTTTATTCTTATTTTATTTATAACACTTAATATTTTCACACTGGAGTCTCTGTATCGAAAGCAATTTTCCCCCTGGGGATTATTAAAGTAACTCTGATTCTGATCATAATTATTATTAATATGTAAATATAAAACATACAGCTGTACGTGGTGCAGACAGAGGAGCAGCAGACTGACTCGGGGCCAGCACATAGCTCACATTTCCCAGAGTTCATTGCCCCCCGTCAGAGGATTAAGCGACCCCCAAAATGTTGGATTTCCCCCCAGGCTGCCCCCCCCCCTCCCCCTCCCCCTCCCCTGTCACTCTGCTGTCTTTGTGCGGCTGCTGGGGGGCGAGCCTCGGGCAGGATGTGGGTGAAGGCGGGGCGAGCATGAGGCAGCGACCCCCCCAGGACACGACCCCCCCTCTGACACACACACACATCCCCGTCCCCCCCCTCCAGCTCTGCAGAGCTCAAATCTATGGAGGCCCTCAGGGGGTGGGAGGGGCCACACCCACAACAGACCTGCAGGCGAACACTGACCCCCTTCACTCAACTCTGCTCACACTCACTGACACACACTCACTGACACACACACACTCACACACTGACACACACTCACTGACACACACACACTGTCTCTGACGTCTCCGTCCTAAACCTGCTGTAACCACGGATCAGAGCCTGACTGATTTGAGATGATCGAGGCCGATACTGATACAGATTTAAGAGAGAAAAATTCAGTAGTTTATCAACACAGATATCTTGACTGTCACAGACATGTCAGTCTCTGTGCAGAACATTTTATAGAGGTGGGGGGGAAAAATCGATACAGCATAGTATCGTGATATAATTTGCATGGCAATATTATATTGTTTCATGGCCGCAAAGTATCGATACTTAGCGTTTAATTAGCATCATTATCTATGCTTTTTTTTCCCGGAGGTTGTAGCGGGCTCACTTTTAAGAATATACTGGAGATATCGGTATCATATGAAAATAGAAGATGTAAGGAATCCATAGGCACCATGTGAGATCAGCAAGTCGAGAAGTTGTCGAAATAACGCTGCAATGTAACGATGGTTTTAGGTTTGTGCTAAAGACACGGGAACCAGGTTTGTGACTCTGTCGGGACGTTATTTCACGGACACAGCCGTATCGAAGCTATTCAGAGCAGTGAAGCTTAAAGTTGAGGAAAGTTTAAGAAAATGCTGCAGTTGTTGTCGTCCATACATGTTTGATATCAGTTCAGTTCAGTTTGACTGAATACTTTGTTGGTCAGTCTGTGGGTTTGACTCTCATTGTGGAGAAATAAAAAAAAAAACTGAAATGAGATGAATAGACTGAGAACTTTCTCTTATTTGACAAAACAATTCTTGTTTTACTGCATTTTGTGTCCACAAAATTAAATTAATAAATACTCACCATATCACAAAATGCTTAAAATCGCAATAATACCATATAGTGACTCAAGTATCGGTATTAGAGTTAGTGTTACCGTGTGTTCAGACCGGACGCGTAGCGAATTTTCGCGTCGCGTTACTCGCGCGAGTTGATCGCGCGAGTAGTTGAATTTACTCGCGTCACTCGCGCGAGTAAATAACTCGCGAATTTTCGCCCAAGAGACTATTTAGCGCCAAATAATTCCCTCCATTTCATTCTGTCATCAACCATGACAAGCATAGCGTCCCTGTACCTGCTCTGGAAGTCCGAGATACGTCGGAAAACACGCCGTCGTGTCTGGGTGAGTGACATCATCCGGAGGCGCACTCAGCACGGAGAGAGGACCGCAGAGTACTTCCACCTTTTTCCCTCCTGCTGACCCACTCCTCCTTCCTGCCTCTTTTCTCCTCTCTCTCATGTATGTATCTCGGACACTGTCGTCCAGAATCTCAACGCTGATAGGCTGTCCCGACACAGCGTCACGCGAATATTTTGCCAAAGTTGAATTTATTGAACTCACGCGAATTCGCGTTGTTTCATTCGCGCCGCGACATTCGCGTCAATCGCGGCATTCGCGTCACGCGAAACCCGCGATTCGCGCCGCCGGCAAAAATTTGCGTCTATTCGCGTGTTTGCATTGACTTTGTATGTAATCTTGTCGCGCGAAATATTCGCTACGCGTCCGGTCTGAACGCACCGTTAGTGTCAATATGGAAATATGGAATATTTTTTCATGACAGGAGCTGACAACATTAAAGGAATGTGATTATGCCATATGCATTAACAGCCAAAACTCAAATTATTGAAAAATTAAAAATTAAAGATGACCCTGGTGTTGTTCAGGGCGTAATTTAAATAATAAACAGCTGAGTCACTTTCAGTTAAAGGGGCCTGTTGTGTTTTTAGTATGATTTTTACAGTGGCAGATAATAATTGTGGTAAAAATATAAGTAAAGCGATAGACGTATGCCGAAATAATCCCTGTCTCACCTCTGAGCCGGACCCCGCTCCCCCCGGTGAGTCCAGCTTGCGTTTCTTGCGTGGCCCGATGGCGGCGAGAGCGGTGAGGTTGGCGTCTCGTTGTCTCATCTGAGCCAACTCCTGCTGCTGCATCTGAGGACGACAAAGACACATTTTTTTGTAAACTGGAAATATTTTTAACTTATCGGTGCACAGGTATTCATTTAAATTATTTAATTTTTTTAAATTATTATTTTATTATGTTATTACAGTCAAGTCAAACTTTATTTACAGGGCACATTTAAAAACAACCTCAGTTGACCAAAGTGCTGTACAGTTTTTATAGTATTATAGTAAAATACAATAAAAATCATACACAAATAGTTATAAAAAAAACAATGAAAACAATAAAATAGTAATAAAAACAATCCAAAAACAGAGTTAGGGATAAAAAATAAAAATAAAAGGGTAAAAAAGTATAAAAGCCAAGGATTCTTCCCTAGCTGGGACTGAACGCCAAGGAGAATAAATAGCTTTTTAATAATGTTTTAAAGTGCTCAATTATATATTATTTATTCAGAGGAAGACATTTTCTTCATATAATTGAATCTAATTCTGCTTGTTTTTTTATTGTGTTTTTTTCTGTTTCATCATTAATCACATAAAACATTGTGTTGCACAAATATTTAATTACATAATACAATCTTCATGTATGAACACTGGCCACCCTACTGTACCTTATACATTTCTAATTTTAATCTTATTGTGCTTCATATTCACAAATAAAATTATATAATTATGATTTAACCATTTTGTGCTTTCTTAATGTTTCTGTTGTAGCTGTAACGTCTCAAGTTGTTATGGCAACTGGACTTCAGCTTCAACTGTGAACTTTGACCTTTAACTGTAGTTACATGATGTTTGGGTAACGCTTCATATACATAAAACACTTTACGTGTAAACAGTTATGTGAGAGAACAAACCTCTTTAGCTTTCTGCTTCAGACGAGCCTGTTCAGGATCTTCTTGTCGAGCACGACTCTGAAATAAAACAGAAAAAATCAGAGAGGAGAACAAAGAGAATACCACAGACCTGAGAAGAGAACAAGGAGAACATCACAGATCTGAGAGAACAAGGAGAACATCACAGATCAGGGAGGAGAACAAGGAGAACATCACAGATCTGAGAGGAGAACAAGGAGAACATCACAGATCAGATAGGAGAACATCACAGATCTGAGAGGAGAACAAGGAGAACATCACAGATCAGAGAGGAGAACATGGAGAACATCACAGATCTGAGAGGAGAACATGGAGAACACCACAGATCTGAGAGGAGAACAAGGAGAACATCACAGATCTGAGAGGAGAACAAGGAGAACATCACAGATCTGAGAGGAGAGCTAGAAGAACACCACAGATCTGAGAGGAGAACAAGGAGAACATCACAGATCAGAGAGGAGAACATGGAGAACACCACAGATCTGAGAGGAGAACATGGAGAACACCACAGATCTGAGAGGAGAACAAGGAGAACACCACAGATCTGAGAGGAGAACAAGGAGAACATCACAGATCAGAGAGGAGAACAATGAGAACATCACAGATCTGAGAGGAGAACATGGAGAACACCACAGATCTGAGAGGAGAACAAGGAGAACATCACAGATCTGAGAGGAGAACATGGAGAACGAAAACACTGAACTCTTTTCTTTTCCTTTTTCAAAGTGACAGACATGAATAATGTGATGTTCCATTATATTTCTGATCTAATCTTGTTTAGTCCAGAAAACAGCAGAAGTTGTTTTATATTTACAAACTGATGCAGAAACATCACAGTGACAAAAACAAAGCAATGTCTCAAAAAAAAAAAAGAAATTTGATGAAAGAAGCTGAAGCGTGTTTACTTGAGTTTCTCTATACGTACATTTTATTTTTACTCCTGACAGGCTGCTGCAAAGCTTTACACATCCTGTCTCAGTATTTTATTTTAGCCTGCAGCCTCTTTCACTTTCTGATCTGAAGTGTTTCACTGTATTCAGGGTTCGTACACTTTAGCAGTGGTCAAATTCAAGCATTTTTCAAGAACTTTCAAAGTCAGTTACTTTCAAGCTTTTCCAGTATCATACACCTGTTGTAAATTGCATGTTTTAGAGGAGTACTGTCATACTAAAAGAGGGAGATTTGACTTAACCATACCAACAGCGATGGTGTTACACTTTTAGGAGGAACGGTCTTCATTTCAGATAGGCTACTCATTATTTTTTATATTGAACATGTGATTATCTATAGTCTATAGATGGATATAGTCAGATTGCAAGAGAGATACAGTCAGAATATCAAGCATTTACAAGCACTTTATCCAAAATCCAAGCACTTTTTAAACCTTGAAAATACATTTAAATTCAAACATTTTCAAGGATTTCAAGCACCCGTATGAACCCTGTGTATTGCTACTGTAAACCTGATGGAGCTGTGAGTGAGACTCCACACAGTCTAAATCTTTTCCACTCTGCTGATTCCACAGCGACACCTGCTGGTCAAACTCTGTAAACACAGTCTGCTGGTTATTTCACATCAGTCTGAGACTAAAGATCTCATGACTCCTCTCTCATTTACCTGTGTGTGTGTGTGTGTGTGTGTGTGTGTGTGTGTGTGTACCTTGGCAGCCTTCAGCAGGATCTCTCTCTCCTGTTCGTCTTTTCTCTGTTTCTCCATTCTCTCCAGCTGCTCAAAGAAACGCAGCTGAGATCGAACGTCTGACGTCTGCTCGTGGTGCTCCTCGTCCTGAGGAGGGGGGGAGAAGAAATATTTACAGTTTAATCATTAATATCAACATTTCCAGATAAATACATTTAATACAAATAGAAAAAACAACAACATTTTAAAGGTAGAAAGTGTAGTTCACATGTTTTTAGACTTTGAAACTTTTCAAACGCAAGTGCTCCCCCTGGTGGCAGCGAGTGGAAATGTTTTTCAGAGAGTTTATTACATGTGCTGTAATACAGTCATGGAAAAATGATTAGACCACCCTTGTTTTCTTCAATTTAGTGTTAATTTTAATGCCAGGTACAATTGAAGGTACATTTGTTTGGACAAATATAATGATAACAACAAAAATAACTCATAAGAGTTTAATTTAAGAGCTGGTATCTTGCCTTTTCCTATGGTTTTCTTGGTAAGGATTTTGGTTATTATCAAGAAATTATATATCATTATCATGGAAAATGGCTAGATATCAGTTCTTAAATTAAACTCTTATGAGCTACTTCTGTTGTTATCATTATATTTGTCCGAACAAATGTACCTTTAGTTGTACCAGGCATTAACCCTTTATCTGGCAAAGAACTATATTTGGTAACTTCAGATAATGTTTCGAGAAAAAAGTTGCAAATTTACTAGAAAAAAAGTTGCAGATTTAAGAGATTTAAAGTGGCAAATCTGTGCGAAAACAGTCGCAGATTTTTTTAAAAACTTTTTTTCTCCCAGATTCACCACTTTAAATCTCATAAATCTTTTTTCTTGTAGATTTGCCACTTTAATCTCGTAAACTTTTTTTCTCAAAATATTATTTTCGTATGTTTTTTAAACATTCTGGCTGTATGTAATGTCCTCCAATATTCTCTAGGGTTGAAATTTGGAATTTGCATTATTTGCAGTATTTCAATGAGTGCCCTATTAAGGGTTAAAATGAACAAGAAATTAAAGAAAACAAGTGGTCTAATAATATTTCCACGACTGCATATCTGAGATTCTGTACTAAACTCCACTCTGTGTCTCAGTCTGTCCTCACCTTCCCTCCGTCTGTGCGGTGTTGAGCGACGGCGGAGACCTTCTCCAGCAGCGAGCGCAGTCTGGACTGAGTGGCGTGAGAGACCAGGTTCACCACCTCCAGAGGGATCTCACTCACTCCCAGCTTCTTAGCTGAGAACAAACAGAGGGCACAGATGAGACGGATCAAAGAGGAAATCTCCCACACATCAAACTGTATTCTGATACATTTAATATGTTTTTCTATAGCTGCAGCTGTCACATCAACCAGACTTCCACTGCAGGACAACTTTAATGAGAGGACGCGTCCCTCAGAAGTCGGCAGATCATCCGAGACGAGGAGCAGAACTCGGCTGCTCGCCTCTTAACTGGAGTTCGTAAGAGGGAGCACATAACTCCCATCCTGGCCTCCCTCCACTGGCTGCCTGTGCATTTTAGAGTCCATTTTAAGATTCTTTTATTTGTTTTTAAATCTTTAAATGGTCAGCCCCAAAACTATGGAATGAGCTACCTTTGCACATCAGACAAGTCTCCTCACTGTCCATTTTTTAAAACTCAACTTAAAACCTATTATTATTACTTGGCTTTCAACCACGCATGAGTTCTTGTTTTAGTGTTTTTATGGTTTGTTTTTATTGTTTTTTTTAATTGTTTTTAAAAAAGCAATGAAACTATTTATTTAAGTGTTTATTTCCTGTTTTATTTATTTTATTGTTCTTGTTTGCTTGTTTATGTACAGCACTTTGTTGCGGCTGTTGTTGTTTTTAAAGTGCTTTACAAATAAAGTTGAGTTGAGAGTTGAGAGCAGGAGGAAGTGTCAGTACCTGTTTCGAGGATGCGTCGGTGCAGCGGGCCGCTGGGCAGGAAGTTCTCGTCTTTACAGGACCGGATCTTTGTGCCCACCAGCTCGGAGCTGGTTGCTAGGATACGGGCATTTTCCTCGTTCAGGTTGACGCCGGCCATGGACGCCACGTCGTTGATGTCATCGTCATCTCTGAAGGAGGACGGAGGACAGAGGGTTAAAAGGGGGTGGGGAGGGGTCAGGAGACAGTTTTTGTTGTTCACCTTATTAAAAAGCCTCACAGTGAGCCGATAGAAAAGCAGAAAAAAAAATCTCTAAAACTGAATCATTCAAACTGTTTTCAGGTTTCATCACATCTTTTACACTCAGGTAGAAAAAAAACATTGGCCTTTTTCTATGTTTGAATAGCTGACAGGTTTTTTTTTCTTGTTTTAATGAGTGTGAGAATGATCTGAGGTCAGTGTGTGTGTGTGTGTGTGTGTGTGTGTGTGTGTGTGTGTGTGTGTGTGTGTATGCTGCCCTCTGCTGGCTGATCTCTGAACTACAACACTGACATGGAAACAATACAGAAAACAGGTCACATGACTGTACATTTGTGTCTCATCATCGTAAGAACACAACGTTTCAATAAAGACTTGTTTATTTATTGAGAGTTCAGAGGAAGAGTCTCTTGCTTAAGTGGAATCACGTTTAATTCAGTCATGTCACTGGTCTGCTTTTCCCCCCTTTTTTAAAACGAGTGCAGCGTCGGTTGGTGCCGGTGCAACATGCAGTTTTGTGCTCAGCCAAACAACTTCACATGCGATATTGTGCATCCTTAGGCCTTTAACAATACACCAGCCATGACACCAGAATTAATTTATCCCACTTTTTAATGTTTTTATCATTTTATGTAAGGAAATTTGTCCAAAGTCCAGCATGGACTTAATGGGTACCTAATGTATCCTTGTTTTATTTTTTTCTCATTTTAATACATTTTTTACACTTATTCCATCTGTGTTTTTCCTCATTTTATTAAATACATTTTATTTAACTTTTTTCCCCATTGGTTTTATTTTATATACATTTTTTTCTTAATTGTGTTTTAATACAATTCTATTCAGTTGAATTAAAAAAAAATTTGATATACATTTATTTTTATGCAATTCCCCCCCCCCTAATTTTATTTTCCTTTTTATTATGTAATGAATGTTAAATGTTGTTTTTTAAAACATTTTATTTTCCTTTTTAATTTTTTTTTACACCAGTTTTATTTTATCTTAATCTTATTTTAATACAATTTTATTCAGTTTTATTTTAAAATAAAATAAATTAATCAATAAAAAAAATCCATATGCATTCAATTTCATACAATTTTTTCCCTAATTTTATTTTGTTTGTTTATGACTTTATTTACCTTTTTATTGTGTGCTAAATGTAAAATGTTGTTTTTAAATTACTTCAGTGAAAGTGTAAAACACATTTAATCGGATGTAATTTTCCATCCAATGAGTGTAAAGCTCACCTGAATGTCCCGCCCCCCGGGTCACTCAGTTTCCTCTGATTGGCTTGAGCTGCAAGGTTCATTGGACTTTTACCAATTATAGTTGTGGGTCCTCGAACAAGTGCACCTGAAGACAGAAACAGTTAATATGTATAATGTTTCAAATAATAAAGAAAGAAACAGAGAGAACAGAGAGACTCACCTGGAGGTCTGAGAGTCTGACTGAAGACGACAGGTGAACGAGTCTGAACGGTCTGAACTCCCACTCTGCCCACAGCCTGCACACACATTAATAATATTATAACATTAATAATTAAATAATATTAACAACATCAAGTCAGTTTCAAACCTGGTTAACCCTTATGCCCTCCTCAGGCATTTTTGTACATTTTTCTCTTTTTTTCTCTCATTTGTTGATCATTTTAGCGGAGGCATGAATTTTTGCAGGAACTTTTCTTTTTAGTAACATTTTTGAAATCCATACCACACACACACACAAACAAATCACATCATATCACATCACATCCCCTGGAAGTCACAAAGCTCCATAATATAACTGGCAAAAATACAAGAATTTCATTTATCGGCTTACAATGGGAAAATGGCTGAATTTGATGGAATACAGTGGAAATGCTGACATTAGAGAATGCATGGTTTTATACCATAATGGTAGTAAGGTTAAAAATTGTGGTTTGAATGGAAGTCTATGAGGCATTTTTGGCCTGGAAGGTCACAAGAAGAAGTATCTGGCAAAACATAAAAAATATTAGTCGTATAATACTGGTAGTTTTTAACAAGTCTAAAGTTTTTTAAGAGATTTATGGGGGAAAAAGAAAAAAATATTGATGTATGGTGATTTAATAGCCCTTTTTGTGTGCATAGAAATTATTGGCCACAAAGGTCACGAAAGGGAGTATCTGGCAAAACATAAAAAAATACTAATGCAATCAAATCAATTTTGTTGCTAATCTTTGACATATCAAAGACTCTAATCACCACCAAAACCCCAGCTCCATACTATTTATTATATGGAAAATAATTCATTTTTTGTATTTTTTTTGTGAAGAAATTATGAAATAATTCAAATATATAAACTGGCATAATAAAGGGTTAAAAGTCTAAAAATTATTTAATGTTTGGTAGTTTTGAACAAGTCTTAAGTTGTTTAAGAGATTTATGGGGGGAAAAAAAACGCAGAAAAAAATATTGATGTGTGGTGATTTAATAGTAGTTTTTGTGATCATAAGGTCCAGAGATGGTAGTACATGTGAGGAGGGCATAAGGGTTAAAAAAAAAAGTATAAAACATCTCCTTCATTCGTTACCAGAGTGTTTGTGATGGGAGCGTTGAGTCTGACGGCGCCGGCCGGACTGATGGGGAGTCGCGGCCTGATGGCGGTGGTGGTGACGGCGCCGGGGGCGGGCGGGGGCGGCGCCGAGGTGCTGGGGGTCACCAGGGACTGCTGGCTGCTGAGGAGAGACTGACGCAGAGCGGGGAGACTTTTCTGTGGACAGAACACACACACAAACTCAGAGTTAAAAAGCTGACTCTGCATTCGTGACCTTTTTTTAGAATATTATATATTTTGTAAAAGATTCATCCCGTTTCTCGTTTTAGCCCAATTTGGGGTAATAATTATATTAAACCGGGCAGGGCTGATGGTGGCTTTAAAATATGGGCTGATAAAGGAGTTAAACAAATAAAAGATATCTTTGGTGGAAATGGGAATATCTTAACATTTGAGGGGGAAATTTGATATCCCCCGTAAACATTTTTTTAAATACCTTCAATTAAGGAGTTTTGTCAGAAACAACAGAGGTAATTTCATGGTTTGCCCTCCACTGTCCCCTTTAGAAAAAATTCTAACTAAAAATGCCTTTGCAAGGGGTATCATTTCTGAATTTTGCGACATGTTGACGGTGCATTCCCCTGACTCCTCTAATTCTAAACACAGAGCATGGGAAATAGATTTACAAGAGGAATTAACAGTGGAACAGTGGTATAGAGCCTGCAAGACAGCCCAAACCCAGTCAGGTAATACACGCCTAAAACTTTTACAGTTTAATTGGTTAATGAGAGTGTATATCACACCAGTAAAATTAAACAAATTTGACAGTAACATACCTGATTCATGCACTAGATGTGGTGAAGATAAAGGTACACTCTTTCACCGCTTTTGGCTGTGCCCGATAATCAAAGAGTTTTGGGAAGAGGTTAGTGTATTAGTTCAGGAGATTCTATCGGTTAGACTAGTTCGGGAACCCAGACTTTTTTTACTTGGTCTATACCCAGAGGGGCATAACATAAATGACCATGAACAAGTTTTTCTTAATTTGTGTTTGTTACAGGCAAAACGAGTGATTGCTTTAACATGGAAAAACATTAGTAAACCAAGCATCTCACAGTGGTTTAAGGAATGATCTTTATGTTTGCCCCTGGAAAGAATTACATACACGCTTAAGAATCAACAAGAGGTGTTTTAAAGAGTATGGGGACGTTTTATACGTTATATTAAGAACAATAATCTGGCTCATTTAATAAACGAACCTGGAGCAGAATCATTTTACCCTCTGCATATTTATACTTCTTTTCATTTGGTCTATACTCAGGTACTCTTTTTTTGAATGGATCCTCAAGGACTCTTGTTCTTAAATGATGCTACCTTTGGCCGCCATGTTCTTGTATGTTGGCTTGTTTTGTATTTTTCTTGTGACCTATGTGTCAACTTTGTAAAACAAAACTCAATAAATATATTGTTGAAAAAAAAGAATATTATATATTTTGTTTAGGGATGCACAATATTGGATTTTTTGCCAATATCTGATATGCCGATTTTTTGCAACTCATTTAGCTGATTACCGATATCGATATTTTTTCCCACACAACTAATTGCAGAGACCTTCATCTCTTCTTCTTCCTTCTGTAGTGGAATTAGCATACAGTATTATGGTGCATACTCTTATCACATTTGTTATGTAATACTCATTCCTTGTGCAAAATAAGAAAAATACTTAATGCTTAAAACTGCATACTTATTTTTGACAATTGTTTTCAAATAAAATACAAAAAGATACATCCTACTTAAAACGTAGATGATGCTCTCCCTGAGATAATCAATAACAATACCCACAATCAGGGCAAATTTGGCCAATTTCACAATTGACATAATAAGTAAACATGTGTTTAAGGTGCAACAGAGAGGTGATGTGCAAACAATAAAAAAATTCCAAACACATGACAGACATAGGCGCCGAGGTTGTGCATTTAATTAAGTAAGCAGCAGCACATTATTTAATCAGTTTATTATATCGGCTTATATCAGCGTGTTGGCCGATGTCCAAGTTCATTTTTAAGCCAATATCGGCCGATACCGATAACGTGCCGGTAATATCGTGCATTCCTAATTTTGTTATCATGTTTTCATCACTTCACACTGAGTGGCAGCAGCAGTGAGCAGTACCTTGAGGAAGGGGATGAGGTAGGGCTGTGGGGAGGACTTCAGCTCAGCCTGCAGCCGAGTGGTGAACTCCTCAGGCTCAATCTTTGCATCCTGAACACAAAACACAGGTTAATACTTATTATTAATAATAATAAAATAGTTTGCATCCTGAACACACAAAGATTAGAACTAATTATATTAAACAGTACATATGTAACAATTGGAGGCAGACCGATGTGGGATTTTTGAGACCGATACAGATTTAGGAGGGAAACATAAATTAAAAAGCTATCATAATTTCGAAATCACCCCACGCATTTGTTTCTTTGGGTTATATTTCCTGAAATAATAATAAATTATGAGCAGGTTCTGTACCAGGGCCTTATAATATATAGCACAATAATAATAATAATAATAATAATAATAATAATAATAATAAATAAATATACATTTTTTTAAATTATTAAATAAATAAATAATAATAATAAAAACTTACGAGCAGGTCCTGTACCAGGGCCTTATAATATGTAGCACAATAATAATATAATAATAATAATAATAATAATAATAAATACATAAATATACATACATTTAAAAAAAAAATAATAATAATAATAATAATAAAAACTTACATGCAGGTCCTGCACCAGGGCCTTATAATATATAGCACAGTAATAATAATAATAATAATAATAATATAATTATATATATACTTTTTTTTTAAATCATTTAAAATAAATAAAAACTTACGAGCAGGTCCTGCACCAGGGCCTTATAATATATAGCACAATAATAATAATAATATAATTATATATATATATATATATACTTTTTTTAAAAATCATTTAAAATAAATAAATAAATACAAACTTACGAGCAGGTCCTGCACCAGGGCCTTCACATTCTTGGAGGTATCTGGGGAGGGCGAGTTGTGGGACGCCAGTTTGATCAACGTGGCGAGGAAGTTCTTACACTTCTTCACGTTTTCCTGCATTTCCTGTTTACACGTAAACAAATACTGATGAGTCAGCAGGTAATCACAGAATTCTGACTGTTAGAGTAAATAAATATTAAAAACGAATAACACTGATGAGTCGGCAGAGAATCACAGAATTATTACTGTTATAACAAATAAATATAAAACATTAAAACTAATAACACTGATGAGTCAGCAGGTAATCGAAGAATTATATCTGTTATAAAAAATAAATAAATATTAAATATTAAAACTAATTACACTGATGATTGAGCAGGTAATTACAGAATTATTACTGTGAGAATAAATAAATATAAAAAATTAAAAATGAATAAGACTGATTAG
Organism: Centropristis striata; assembly: GCF_030273125.1. NCBI lineage: Eukaryota > Metazoa > Chordata > Actinopteri > Perciformes > Serranidae > Centropristis > Centropristis striata. The sequence continues at coordinate 32,473,267 of NC_081522.1, forward strand.
TCAGCAGGTAATCAAAAAATGACTATGGTTAGAATAAATACATAAATATTAAAAACTAATAACACTGATGAGTCAGCAGAGAATCACAGAAGTATTACTGTTATAACAAATAAATATTAAAAACTAATAACACTGATGAGTCAGCAGAGAATCACAGAATTATAACTGTTATAATAAATAAATAAAAAATATTAAAACTAATTACACTGATAATTGAGCAGGTAATTACAGAATTATTACTGTGAGAATAAATAAATATAAAAAATTAAAAACTAATCAGACTGATTAGTTAGCAGGTAATCACAGAATTATTATTGTTATACTAAATAAATATAAACATTAAAAACAAATAACACTGGTGAGTCAGCAGAGAATCACAGAAGTATTACTGTTATAACAAATAAATATAAAACATTAAAACTAATAACTGATGAGTCAGCAGGTAATCGAAGAATTATAACTGTTATAATAAATAAATATAAAACATTAAAAACTAATAACACTGATATAAATTGCATGCTGTTTATAATGAGTCAGCAGGTAATCACGGAATTATTTCTGTTACAATAAATTAAAATAAAACAATTAAACTCATAAACACAAATGAGTGAGGAGTTAATAACAGAATTATGAGTGTTATTAAAAATAAAAAAACATGAATGAGCACTGACAAACAGTGAACAGGTACCTGGGACACCACGGTGACTCTGGCGGGCGGCGTGGCGGCGGGGGCGGGCGGCGTGCTGGTCAGGGGAGCGGACGGGACGCCGGCAGGTTTGGCCACAGGCGTCCCCCCCGCCGTGATCACCGTCTGGGCCTTCTGAGGGGGGGCCATCTTCACCGACACGGCCGCCGGCGACACAGAGATGGTCTTCTGTCAGCCACAACACAGAACAGGTTAGAGTTTATCTGACAGATATTAATGCACTTATTTGTTAATGACAGGCTGTTTATTTAGCTGGAACATTGACATTAACCCATTTAAGCCGGGAAAGCATTATCGCATTTCTACCATTAAAACCAGGGGCATGACTTGCGTTATTCTACCATTAAATCCAGGAACGCGGATACATCATTTTGTAGTATTTGTAGTTTTTTCCACCTATTTTTGGTCTCTTGGCCAATGAAATGCATCAGAATACACGTGGGAGTGTCGCAATGCAACGTGTTGATTTTTTTAAAAACTTGAAGGTTTGAACAAATAAACTCAACTTGTCATGAAAGCCACAGGTATAAGCTCTCAAATACTTGTTGAATTTCATGTCTATCTACGACAGAGGCTGAAAAATCTAATATTTAGTAGGTGTTGACACTTCTGTTCAATTTCCAGAAAAACTTCAGGTTTTAGGGGGTTATTTTAAAATCGCCCAGAGGTTTTACAGGCATTTTTTCCAGGCGTTTTAGGCCTAAATGGGTTAATGAATTAACATTAATTTTTCAGAAACATTACAGAAATATAACCTCTGAAATATAACCTCTTTCTGAGCCAACAGAGCCTCAGACCTTACTAGAGGTGTGAATCGGCAGAGGCCCCACGATATGATTTTATCCCGTCACAATACAATATTACTGCGAGTTTAAGCGAGTCAAACCCACAGACTGACCAACAAAGTATTCAGTCAAACTGAACTGAACTGATATCAAACATGTATGGACGACAACAACTGCAGCATTTTATCAAACTTTACTCAACTTTAAGCTTCACTGCTCTTAATTTTTTAATGAAACATAAAAAAAGTCTAACTTTGCAGCGTTATTTCGACAACCCGACACGATATCCTGACACACATGTAGATTCCTTAGCTTCATATGATACCAGTATCTCCAGTATATTCATAAAAGTGAGCCCGCTACGGCGAAAATACTAACGGTCTGTCTGCTAAATATCGATACTTGGCGGCTATGAATCAATATAATATTACCACTCAAAATATTGCGATACTATGCTGTATCGATATTTCCCCCCACCTCTAGACCGTACAGATTCACTGAACATAAACAAACACGGAGGCGGCGTTACTAACTTTTCATTTTTACTTCTTATTTCATGCTGCAGAGAAACAAAGCGGCGACATGTTTCATCTGCAGGAATATTAATCGGAGCTCCTCTGATAATTATTTTTTGTTCTTTAATGTGTCTTTAACAAGAGCAGCTGACAGGTAACAGGAAACACACCTGTACGCTGGTGGTGGAGGGAGACTGAACCATTCTGGTCTGAGCGGGGGCGGCCAGGCGGACGGTCGGAGCCTGCAGACGACAGGGAGGGAGAAAAAAACAGGTTATCAAGAAGCAAAGCATCATGGGAAACCTTAAGATGAGCAGTTACATTTTGAGCAAATAATCAACACATGATCATCTGAAACTTACAAACCCTTTGATAATGTCTGTTTCACCGTTTTGATAAGTCGTGTGATTTTTACCACTGTGAAGAAAATATATAAATTCTGGGATGGTCCTGATACTGGTCCCTGACCTGGATCACAAGAACCGCATTTGAACTGAATTACACTCTGTCCTGACAGCGGAGACCAGGATCCTGCAGGACACGTCAGCAGGATGTGTGGCGCCGTGTTCTGGACCTACCGTGGTGGCGGTGCTGACCCGGATGGCGGTCCCGGCTGTCGGCGTGGCGGGTCTCTGGGTGATGTTGGCGACCGTCTGACCCTGCTGCGTCTTGGCCTGAGCCTGAGCCAGAACCTGCTGAGGGACCATCACCAGCTGACCCGTCTCCGTCCGGACCAGGACCATACCTGAAACACAGAACACCAGTAACTAAAAGGTGACTCATCGAGGAGTCCAGACACAAATATAAACAACTTTTTTATAATTGATTTAATGTTTTTGTTGCTTTTTAAACTGAAACAACAAAAAGTTTGAGCTCTTCTGAGAATTTACTGCTTTTTAAATGTAATATTTTTTAGTTTTTGACAAAACCAATATGTCTTATGACGTCAGATCGGGCTTTAACAAATTAAAAATGTATTTTTTCATTTTTCTGTAGAAAAGAAAAAGTCCCTGTTATACTGAAACCTAAAAAAAAAAAATTCAGTCTGCTGCAACATCAACAAGATATTTCTGTGACTGATGGCTGAAATTAAACATGTCCTGGTTCTTTCTGCTGCGATATCAACGAGAGTTTCAACAAGAGTCATTCTTTCCTCACTCTCTTTCCTCAATTCCTTTTCTTGCAGAAAGAGGATACACAAGGAGACACAAGGAGACGAGGAGGATACACAAGAAGACGAGGAGGATACACAAGAAGACGAGGAGGATACACAAGGACGAGGAGGTTATAGGAGGAGGATACAAGAGGAGACGAGGAGGAAAAAACAAGGAGATGAGGAGAAGAGACTAGGAGGATAACCAAGTAGACGAGGAGGATACACGGAGGAGACGAGGAGGATACACAAGGAGACGGGACAGGATACAAAAGGAGACGAGGATACAGAAAGGAGACGAGGAGGATACAAGAGGAGATGAGGAGGATACACAAGGAGACGAAGAGGATACACAAGGAAACAAGGAGGATGCACGAAGGAGACGAGGCGGCAGAGATTTAACAAAATGAAACCTCTGTAAATTTAAAATGAGGTCAGATAAACGTGATGTGCGGCTGCCTCTCTGTCCATCATCACACCTCGAGAAAACACATCTGCAGAGGAAACACCTGAGAACCTTCACTCAATCTCCTCCTCTGTCCTCTAGATACTTCTTAGGAATTCAGACCAAGTTCAAAACTATATTAAGTTTTCTAAATAGTTTTATTATATAAAACTATATTAATGTAAGTTTAGAGCTTTGGTTGGAATTTTGTCTCAGGTACAAAGAGAAGCCGATTTCTGCTGTTAATTAATAACTAAAACAATTTATTTTCAATAATTGGAATAAAATGCAATCTATATATATATATATATATATATATATATATATATATATATATATATATATATATATATACACAACATGTTGTCAAGTGCCACGAATGTTGGGAAAAAAAGTTTGCTCCACATATTCTACATATTGGATTATTTCCATGTTTCCAGCCTGTCTTGTCCTCTCCTCTCAGCTCTGTGTAAACACATTTTCAGTGAATATTTGTCACGGGACTGTTCGCTGCGGCTTGCTTCATGGTGTCGCTAAGAAACGCACAATTTATTGTTTTTAAGGAGATCTGGTTAGTGCAAACACTTTACTTATGGACAGATTTTAAACGAGTCGTGTAGAATAAAGTGATTTTGACAGAAATATCAAAGTTTTAGGCTTTGTTTTGGTTGCTTTTTCTAACGGAAACTTTAGTAAGAGATGAACTGTTCATGTTACCCGTTTTTACCGTTTCTTTCTAAGATAAACGGTGGATTTTGATTTAAAAAAAAAACAAAAAACATACTTTTCAACAATACAGGAAAGTATTGAGATATTTTGCAAGTATTCAAGTATTGTACCTGTTATACGTGTGAGTGTGTAGCTGTATACATACCACGTATGTTATGGAAATATATATATATATATATATATATATATATATATATATATATATACACACACTCGATATATCACAGAATGGCAATAATATTGTATCGTGACTGAAGTTTTGAGACAGATTCCCACGATCAGCAGCTTTCTAAACATCGGCCACTGAAAACCTTGTACAAGTTGAAGACTAGTTTATATTGCAGCTGATTGTAGCAGATGGCATTTGATTTGAGGCACCATCTTTGTAGGAAACAGACACAACTTGACGTTCAAACTGCTTGTTTCTTTTCAGCTGTCAGAGAGTCACGAGTTGAGAAAACTGGTTAGAAATCTAGCTCAAGTTGCAGCAGAGTGAATATTTTTTCATCCAGATGGTTTAAAGATTCTTTGAGGATTCAGTAAAAACCTTTACAGCAGCAGGACTCCGATTCATTGTGTTTATGTTGAATAAACAATGTCTGAGTCGACCAACACACTACACCATGAGTAGTTATGACCGACAGATCTATGAAAACTGTAAAATCCCAGCTTGGTGACAAATATCCTAGAAAAATGAAACCAAAACAACTGAAGAATTCTGAGTCGACTGGGACCAAAACAATGACTCGTCAACTAATCGGCAACTAGTCGACGGCCCTGGTGACCCGGATGTGATGGGACCAGAGGGACCAACAACCAGAGGACCCCTCAGGTGCAGGTGTGTGGTCGTGGTGCTCACCGGGGGGCATGGAGAAGCCGGGGGGCAGCTGGATGGTGGTCTGCTGCTGAGGCCGGACAGCCAGCTGAGGAGCCGCCGCTCTGGGGGAGCTCGCCACCAGCCCGGGTCTCTGCTGCTGGATGGAGGTGGCCACCACGGGGGGACCCGGCGGTTTCACCACAGCCACAGCAGCCTGGCCCACCCCGTTCACCGCAGGCTTCAGGGTCACAGCGGTGGCACCGGTCCCGGTCTGGCTGATGGGGGACTGGGCTGCGGCGGGCGGAGGGGTCCCGGTCAGGATCACTGAGTTTCCAGAGACCGGCTGGCTGGACACCAGCATCTTGGCGTGCATCAGAGGGGTGCTGTGGTTCACGACCTGAGGGCTGGAGACTGCAGCGGCAGGGGCAACCTGGGACCCCAGCTGGGCTCCTTTAGGGTCCACTCCGTTCTGGGCCACGCTGGCCACCGGGCTGGGGTGCCTGTGCAGGGTCCCGGCGGGCTGTGAAGCCATGGGGGCGATGATGGTGGAGCCCGCGGCGCTGACAGCACTGATCACCCCCCCGGCTGGAGGAGGCACCGCGGCCGAGTTCACCAACTTTACGGCGCCGCCGTTCAAACTCTGCAGCCCGGGGGACGCGGTCCGGATCGCCTCCGCTGCGGGAGCCGCGCTCGGACCCAGGACCGCCGCCCGGTGGAAGCTAGCGGCGGCGGGCTGAGCGTTCAAAGTTACGGGTCCCGGTACCGGGGAGAGCGCGGCAGCGGGAGCTCCGGCGGGAGTCGCGGCCCCAGCGACCACAGAGGAGGTAGAGGAGGCGAGCGGCTCGGGTTCCGGCTTTAACCCCGCTCTCGGATGCCCTTGTTGCGGCTCCGCGGACCCCGGCTGATCGCGCACTTTCCCTGAGAAGTGAGTGGCGGGCGGCGGAGCTCCGTCCCGTTTCCCGTCGGAATAAGAAGCGGCGGGAGGTTTCCTGTCGCCCAGCTGGGACTCCAGAGAGCCCACCAGGTCGCTGACTGCTTTCTCATCCACCTCAGTGAAGAGCATGTCCTCCAGTGGGTCGGAGGCTCCCGCCATCTTTGATGCTGGACCGTTGTGCAAATCGTATTTTAGAATGTACGCATGCGCGGAGGATCCGGCTTGTTTTCGAGCATAGAAACAGAAAACATAGATCCGACGCGTCAGAGCTGTGACGCTACACAGCCTAGAGTACAGTACAGTACAGTACAGGCATGTACGGAATTTTGATTTCAGAGGTGGGGGGGGGACACAAGTATCTTTAATAAAACTCAAACTCTTTCAGTTCACTGTGTTTCCTAGTGGTTCTTCTAGTTTTCTATTGTTACTTTTAAGTTTACTGTTCCCTTTTTTGGTTTGAACTTTTGTAAAGCATTTAGCAAAACATTTTCACCCAATTCTGTGTTTCACCTTGTTAGTGAACTTCACTCTAACTCTGTACCACCAATTTTACACTTCTTTTTAAGTTCTTGACTTCTTTTTAAGTTCTTGACTTCTTTTTAAGTTCTTGACCCAGCTCAAGCTTCTCCTCCACTACCTCCTCCAGCCTCTTCTCCCCCATCTCCTCCAGCTTCTCCTCCTCTACCTCCTCCAGCTTCTTCTGCTCTACCTCCTCCAGCCTCTCCTCCTGTATCTCCTTCTGCATCTCTACTGTCCGTCACCTGACAAAAATATATTGATGCATAACATGAACAGTGTGACAATTTGCAATGTAACAATAATCAATTTTGATGATACAGTTATAGAGGAAAAAACTTAGTTTCACAATTATCATGAGTATAGATGTATAAAATCACATTTGTAATCAGACAAAAACGGCCTTTTGAAAAAATGCAGGGGACATGTCCCCTGTGTCCCCCCAAAAAAATTACATCTGTGGTGTGTTGCAGGTAGCTTCTTCCTGTGGATTTAATATGACTATTAATATCACCAATTTATTAATCAATTCTTATAAATATTCTTCTGTCATGCTTCTCCGTTTACTGACAGCTACAGTGCCCTAGATGGTAAATAAAATAACAAAAAATAGTATTTAAAAAATAAATTAATAATTATTTAAGAAGATTGAAGTCAAAGTCAGAGCACTTTCTATGTATGACCTAAAATTAGTTAAGTTAATGTTCAAACAATCAATTATATCTAACCATGCAGTGAATTATTAGAGTAAAGTCTAATTTGGATAGTAATGTATTAAACACATTTTCTATATCTATATAATATTGTTATAATATATGTTGTTGTAATATGTATAATTTTGCTGAGCTTGCAAAACTAACATAAATTAAAGAATTTAATAAAACATATTTTAATAATTTAATGTAATTAAATATTGTGGTAACGATTTTTGAATATATATTTTAAAAAAATTATAAACAAATGTAAATTTATCTAAGTTACTCCAAAATGTTTTGTTACTTTTTTTTAAACTGCTTTAATTGTATGGAATGATGAAAAAATATATTATACAATAATACATTACAATGATATTTTGTACTAATATTGTCAATGTGTAACTAAAGTTTAAATAGTGAAATATGTTGAAATTTTTAAGTATTAATGTAAACACACAGATTAGTAATATAGTGAAGTATAATTGTAAACACACTGATTAACTAGGACTGCAAGCAATAATAATAATAATAATAATAATACATTTTAATTGGAAGGATAGAAAAAGATAGGGAAGGAAGTGTCCTCAATTTTCACAAAAAAATAAGTAAGCAACCACTTTCAAAGCATCCAGTATTTATTTACCAACACCTATTCCCAGCACAAATGTATTGAATTGATAGAGGCATCACAGAGGAAGACAAGACACAATCAAGAATCTAGAATCAAGTAGCATTTTGGTCATCAGCTCATTTTAAACAGAGATCACATCATATATATGTTAGGTTATGTACAGTGGAGCCAGGTTGTGAAGTGCTTTGAAAGTTATGAGGAGTATTTTGAAGTTGATCCGGTGTATTGTCTTGTATTGTACCATGCTGCTTTAATAAAGTTTCCACAAAAAAAAAAAAACAAGGCTTCATCCGCCCATCTCTAGCTGTTGTTGATGCAGGTCTCTTCTATCCTAACACAACTCTAGATCTCACGGTGGAGCGTAACCTCGCGATATCACGAGTTCCCATTAGCCCCCGCGCTCACAGCCGCTCAATGGAGGCGGAGGTAGCCATGTTGTAGAAAGCTCAAACAGGAGAGAGTTTATCCACAACCCGTCACTGTCCACCTGCACGGCGCTGAGTCTCGCACAGCCAGTTTCCTCTTCGGACTGCCGGCTTGTAGCGGACAACATGAGCGGCGGGACGCCTTACCTCGGGAGCAAGATCAGCCTGATCTCGAAGGCCGAGATCCGCTACGAAGGCATCCTGTACACCATCGACACGGAGAACTCCACCGTGGCTCTGGCTAAAGGTAGCAGCTGATGCTAACGCGGCTAGCGCTAGCTGCTGTTGTTATTCACAATGTGCTCATATTTCTGGAATAAACATAAACGTAGGAATACCAATCCATCCAATTTAATGACTTTAAGCACTCTGCTGAGAGCAGATTCATTCAATTCATATTCACAGCGGGAGCAAATCAGTTAGCCTTGTGGCTAGCGTTAGCATAAGCTATTGCTAATAGCGTTACAATTCTATTATCGAGCTAGGTTTAGGTTTATTTGCACAGTTAGAATTACATTAAATGACAAAGATAACATATAGTGTAAAGTGCAGGAAGAGGCAGAAAACCCAGATGGGCTTATTTAAAGCCTCCACCTAAAATTTCATAGTTATAAGAAAGTAATAAACTGATAATAGAAAAAAACATATCGTCACCCTGTTAAAATAATCGCCTAACTCATTTTTTTCAAGTTTTGCAGGAAACACAAAAAACTTCACCAGAAGCGTAACACATGACATTTATTGATCATTTCACTCAAAAAGGATGTAACAAATGATGGATATTGTAATAACACTGTGTAAAGTATGTAACTTAAGAGAAATGAATGACTTAGGCAATTTTTCTGACAGGCTTGTGTGGCTCTTATGTAGACACCTTCAAAATAAAGTGTTACCATTTCTTGCTTAAGTCACAAATGCATGTTCAAAAAATTGCCTTAGTCACATTTTATTTTGACTTGGGCATAATAAACCCGCTTAAGTCACACACTTGACATAGGCCATTATCTTAAAGGGGTAAAATCACATGATCTGGTCAGCTGAGGATGTAGGTGATTTTACCATAGGTGGCAATGAGGAGATAATTTAGGAAAAAAAACCCACAATTTTGACAAAAGGCGATTTAGGCGATTATTTTAACAGTGTGACGATATGTATTACATCAACAAGTTATAATGACAATAACAAACAACAAAAAACAAAAATGAACGTGTCATGAAAGTGTATTTGTGTGTGAATTAGAATTTTAAAACAGCAGTTAAATGAGCTTTTAGACATCTTTTGAAACAATTGAACAATAAATCGACCTCTGCATGTCTGAAATCTTGGAGGATGAAGATCTAAAGACTGACACATTGGATAAGAGTGAAATTTAAAATAAGTCTTAAAGTGCTTTGGAAAGTGTTCATGATCTGAATATACCTTAAAAATAAAAACACATATTTGAGAAATATTGATGTCATGGACAGTAAGTATTAGGAGTTTCTGAAAAAGAGGTACAGATGAGCACAGCATGTGACTCAGATCGGGTTGCCATCCTAACAAAACTAAGGATGCTAAAACGTATAAAGCTAACCTCAAACCTTGCGATTTACAATTTAATTACAGTACTTACTACTTAAACACACAATGTATCAATTTGTAAATATCATATAAAGACACGCAGGAAAAATTAATATTTATCTGTTGCAACATGAGTCAGCTTAACAACTTGGCAGCTAGCTTTAGCATGTTGGCTCTGTGTGTTATCAAAGTCAGGTTTTCACAGACAGGAGTTATTGTTGGTGTTTACGTTTATAGCACACATATTCAGAGAATGTAATATGTAAAACAAATTCTTAAGCAGCCAGGAAACAAATTAAAGGGGGAAAAATGGCATGCGTGTATTCTGTTAAGTACTTTGTTTGTTGTACTTTATATTTGTTTACATTTATTTACACACATCTGTCACTTAATGAGTGACACCTGTACATAATCAAAATCCGACAGAAATCCTTACTTTATACAGGTATTATGTTCAGTTCCAGTTTAAGTATGCTCATGTTTAGTCTCCAACAAGCCTTTTCGGAGCGCTTTTTCGCTCTTTTTACATTGTACTCACTGTGGACTTGTATTTCACTGCAGTATATAAATACCATATATACTTTAAATGCTTTAAATCTTTTGCGATCTTTTAAGAGAACATACTTTTTAAAACCGGTCTGGTGGGCTTCAGAGGGTTAACCGTGAACTAGAAATATATATTTTTTATAGTGTCAAGAAAAACCGACATAATAAGCATGGTGAAAGGAGAATTAATTGAAGAACTATATCTGTTTACATTAAATTGAACAGGTAAAGAAAGGGCTGTTGAGTGTATATTTACACTAATTGTATGTATTTCGATTTTTCTATAAATGCACTACATTTTTGTCATTACAGTTAGTTTGTGTCCATTTGTGTCTTGTTGTTTTACACTTTATGTTATTAGTTTTGCACCAGAACCAGAGAGACAGTTTAATTCCTCTGTGTATTGCACTGCATACAGGTGGATGACAATAGTTTTTTGTTAATCTTCTCCTCAAAATTCAGTTCTGTGCAGGAATGTGCAAAAGTTTAGAGAAAATGTGCAGTGTACAGAGGTGTGTGTTACTGTATTGTGGCAGAAGTAGAGACTTTACGTCAAAATCAACCGTACAGTGACACATCGGTTACTGCTCACTGAAGAGAAAGTGTTGGTGTAACATTCACTGACAGCTGCAAACTTTTCTACTAGTTTAATGTGCTAACGAAGAGGCTTAATTGTCTGTCCGAGCAGCTGACGTCACTCAGTGTGCACTCACCTCACCTGGCTCACTTACAACAGATTATGACGACAAACTGAGTAATGGCATGTCCATGTCAGCAGTCTCTATCCCTCTAATGAGCAGCCAGCTGCAGCAACGTTTAACACTGAAGCACTCAGCACAAGTAAGGCTGTGGGACTTTTATATCTAATGTTTAGAATAGCTCACAAGTGAGGTTATTCACGTTTTCAGATGCTTTATTTGAATAACAATTACAGAGGAGCAGCTGGCTGCAATGCATTTCTTAGACCTCAGCCTCCAACAATGATTATAAACTATGTATACAAAATAAAATCCTGCAAGCAAAAAAAAAGATTCTAAAACATAAATAGCGAAGATGAAATACAACGTATGTAAAACATAATGATAAACCTTGATGATTCACAGAAAGGAAATTAGGTAATACAATAATGTTTCTGTTAGATAGTTATTGAATAAAACGACATGTAAACAGTGATGTAAACAATGTTATTGTGTAATGCAGCTAACTGTTTTTTGTTGTTTTTTAATTTGAGCTGAACAATTAGCAGAATAATCAATGATGATTGTCAGTAAATTTATCAACACATATTTTCGATCATCAGTTAATGGTTAAAGTAAATTTTAAGCAAAATCATTATTTATTATCATTGTCAGTTTGTTTTTGTCTTATGACAGTAAACAATAGTTTTGCACATTTTGTCAGACAAATCAAGACATAAAGATATCACACAATGCAGTGATGTGATCACAGATGTAAACGTCAGGATATGTCCTAATTCCATTAATTCCAAACTACCTCCAGTCACATCTTCAGTTGTCTTCTTATGTCTGACCGACCGATTAACTTTATTAATCTCGGAGGAAATTCTTGTTCCTGATTGCTCCAACACTCAAACAATTACAAAAACAATCCCAATATAGGATAAAATAAGAAAAACAATGAACAACTTGAAAGAAAGTGAAAACTATAAGAAAAGTATGTTTTTTCAAAACGTAAGAGCGATACAGATACATGTTAGTAGCTATAATTGAGCTGTAAATTGATTAGTTGATCAACAGAAAAATAATCACCTATTTTGATAATCAAATGGAGTAATTTTTCATGCTGCTTTTAGCATCTTAAATCTGGAGATCTGTTTTCTACCATTAAAGTGAATCTCTTTGGGTTTTAGACATTTTTCACTGTTTTCCGTCATTGTGCGGACCATACGATTATTTGAAAAAAATGATGGGCAAATTAATTGAGAATGAGAATTAATATTCTAGTTGTACAGTTCACCTGGCAGCCATCATGTTACAAACATATTGAAATTATACACATTAAATATAAATCCCGGTGCAGTGAGTTTAATGTGTCAACGTGTGGTTCTAACTGAGCTGCTTCCTGTCAGTCCGATCCTTTGGTACAGAGGACCGGCCCACCGACCGACCCATCCCCCCTCGAGATGACACCTTCGAGTACATCATCTTCAGAGGCAGCGACATCAAGGACCTGACTGTGTGTGAGCCGCCCAAACCAACATGCTCTCTCCCTCAGGACCCCGCCATCGTCCAGGTACACACACACACACACACACACACTAGGGTTGTCAAAAGTATCGATACTCAAAAAAGTATCGATACTAAAACATTGTATCCGGATACAATACTCATTTTCAAAAGTATCGAGTATCTGAAGCTTGTTATCATAGTTGCAGTTTCCTTTTGCACAACTATTTTTTCTTATCCATATTTAACCTGCGGTTCTGTTAATTTTGACATGTTGCATTTTTCTTGTTGATAAAAATATTTCTGTTAAATTTTGGGGTCTTTGCTTTTATCCTTGTGGTCTCGAAAATGGTATCGAGTATTGAATATTTTCCAGAGTATCGGTATCGACTTGCAAATTTTAGTATCGTGACAACCCTAACACACACACACACACACACACACACACACACACACACACACACACACACAGAGCAGGCTTCAGTCTTCAGTCTTCCTGTTTCACAGTGTAACTCTCCTCCTCCTCAGTCGTCCATGAGCTCCAGCTCCTCGTCTTCTGCGGCCGCCGCCCCGACCCCGTTCCAGTCTGCTGGGTCCTACGGCCTGTTCAACCGGGCTCCAGTTCCTGCCTACAACCAGTTCAGCACCAGCCCCCTGGTGTCCCCCCAGTTCGGACCAGTCGGTGTGGGTAAGTTCTCTCTCTGCGCTCAGCTGTGCATGCTGTCCAAGGGTCCCGGGTCTCTCTGTGGCTCTGGGACCACGTAAAGCATGCCACAGGAACAGAGGAGGGACTGACTCCTGGCACTGGGTGACTTTAAACAGCTGACGCCTCACAGTCCTCCTCTACATGTCCACTGATAATGCTCAGAGGGGACTGTGGGTTGTGCTGGTTACATGAATTTGACTTTATAGTTTGTGTCTGACACACAAAATACTGTCTAGCTGAACATAACGTTTAGGTAGGTGGCAGCGACTTCTGTACAGATTAGACCCCGGCCGATACTGGATTTTTGTGGCCGATACTGATATCGGGGAATAATAACCCGATGTCGGTAAGGTAAAACTATAATATCCCTGAGAGGCAATTTGATTTACAGACGGTAGTATAAGAATAATAATACAAGTACAACATACACACAAGTGCAATAGTGCACACAACACAGTTCCCAATTATAACTCACTGTTAAATGGAGTATGATTATAAGAAGCATAATGTGCTGACATCATTGCTTGTGAAGAACAGCAATAGCAGATGGAACAAAAGAGAACCTGTACCTATTGGTGCTGCATTTAGGGAGACGAATCCTTCAGCCTGAAGGAAGCAGCTGGAACTCAGCATGCAAGGGGTTAATAGAGTCAAAAACAATGGTCCAAGCCTTAGAGATGAGCCTTTCTTCATATATATATTTAGAGTTATGTTACAGCACAGACTGACCATATCTCTAGTTGTTTTTTTTTTAGACTGAGATGTCCAAACCAACAGATAACATTAAAGGACAGTACAGACTCAATAAAACATTATTTTATTAGAGTCCTGTCTATATTAAAACTCTGCAGCTTCCTTAAATAGAACATAGATGTATCGGCCTATGACAAATTTTGGCTATTGGCAATTTTGCAGCCTCAAGATTAAATTTTCAGAATAGATGTATCCATTACAAAGGCTATACAAATATGAGTCACTCATTCTGGTGAAAGAAAATCACATTGGTCTTTATGATTGTAACAATCACTTGGTGCCTTTCTGCACTGAATGCAAAACTAAAGACAACTTTGCAGAGAGGCAATCACTCTAGTCAAACTGACAGTCTCAGGCTTAACAAGTCTTAAACACTTAAAAAAAAAAAAAAAGTACATACTGTCTCTGTCTTGTGTGATAGGCAGATGATTGCCACCTATACAGTCTGACTAAGATACAAAAATGTGATTCCTGGGGAACGAGATGACTTTGAAATTCATCTGTGATCATTCAGATTAAACTCAAGTGTGTCACTCACAAGTTTTATACTTTATTTATCTTCTGGTTTTAGTTTCAAATACATTTAAAGTCATTAGTTATTCATAATCTTCATTAAAAATCTGTTTTAATTGTGGGCCTGAACACCAAAAGGACCACATCAGATCTTTCTCCATTTATAATAGATGAATAGAAAAATCTTCCCTGAAACGTTTAACCTAATAAAAAAAAAGGTTGTTCAACAGACATCATAATCATATTATGGGACATTAAATAATGACTTCCTAATCAGGATATATAAAGATTAAAATAATAAATAAACAATATAAACATATTCCCATGCCTCTAAGCAGGACACAGTTCACAATATAAATACAGAATGCAGGTTGGTATTCATAGATAGATAGATAGATAGATTACTTTATTCATCCCCAAAAGGAAATTCGGTTGTCACAGCAGTCCGGTATTCAAGTACAATACAATAGAATAAAATACTAAGGTAGAATAAATTAAAACAACAATAGAAAACAACACAGAATAGAACAAGGACACTGAAGAAGTTAAAAAAAGATCAGTTGTGCAGGTTTGTTTAACAGGTAGCTGGCTTCAGAGAGATAAAACTGCTAACTTCATTATTAATGTTATTATTATTATGCATGGCTGTGTCTGTGCTGCCAGCTGTGATCCACTGTCATAAGAAATGGATATCACTTCATGCGACACTTCAGAGGAAAGACATCTCTTGTTTCTGAAAACCTCAAGTAACGTAGCGTACGCTGGGAAGACGCCAGCATTACAGTGTTAGCACAGCTAGCCGGCCAGCTACTATCATCCCAGTGTAGCATGTAGCCCAGCTTGTTAGCCTCCGCTAGTTTGGTAGTTTCCAGCTGTTGAATTATTTCTCTTTTGACTAAAGAAATGCATAATTCTCAGTTTTAGCCAACCGGGCAGTCGGGTAGTTTACATGTTCCTACTTCTACCTGCTCACCCACCAAGTATGGTCAACAACCGTACATGCACACAGCGACCAATGACCATAATTGGTGTCAAACAGTTTTATTAGAGTTAATGGAGAATGGTGGAGTCATTGTTTATTAACTTTACAACAATGTATTCCGTATCTAGTTTCCAGCTTTCAGTTAAGACAGTCACTCCTTGACTCCGCACTGCAATGTGTGTGCTGGAGTGCAGATGGTAAATAGAGTTGTAGCTCCCTCTGCTGGACAAATGTGACGACACATTTCAAAATAATGCTGAGCATCTTTCTGCATTGTGTTCTGTAAAACAAGGTTTAAAATCGGAGCATATCAGAACATATACGGTGATAGCGATATTTCGTAGATCTGTCTTTTTGGAGAAAAAACGGCTTAATCAGCAACCATTTAAAAAAAGAAAAGTTGAAATACTAATTTTACTAAATTTGAGCTGTAGCAGCAGAGTTTTTAATAATAAAAACGGTGAGATGACAGGGAGTAAAAGAAAAATGTTTAACACTTTTACTTTTCTAAGATCTTCCTGGATCAATCACCATGAGCAATTTTTTTTTCTTAATCTGTGAGCAGCACCTACATGTCAGTAGTGTCCATCAACAACCGTCAAAAAATAAACTGGAATGGATCTGCGTTAGTTAAATCATATTATTGATTTTCAGCAAAGTGCAGCATGTCGTGGTTTCAGCATCTTAACTGAGAATTTGATGCCTTTCTGTGACTGATTTGACAGTTAACTGAATGTTTGTAGTTTTGAAAAGTGATAAAATGTGAAGGAGTCACAAGACTTCAGGAAGTGATGCAGGGCTTTATTCACTATTTATTCAACCTTTTTTGACATTGAATTAAAAACCAGTTAGCTGCAGCTCTGCCCTGCACTGTTTGAGTGTAATTTCTGAAGTAGAGTGCCTCTTAAAAGGAGTGTGAGTGTTGTTGCCCTCTTTCTTCCTGCTGTTCCTCCCACACAGGACGATCAGTGGCCTCGTTTGTGAGCGACTCGAGCTCGACCCAGACTCTGAGCTCCTCTATTGGCTCTGCTCTGTCCTTTGACTCTCTGTCTCTGGGTGCGTTTGTAACTGAAGGTAAAGACCTAATGTGTGTGTGCGTGTGTCTGTGTGACGACTCACCACACCCGGTGGAACTAAATCACATCTGATCCAATCATTTCCACCTGAGGCAAAACTAATAATGCATCTTTCTGATTGATCAATCAGTTCAAATCCTGCAGGCAGAGAACTTTAAATCTTTAACGTCTTCTTTCTTCACTGATGTGTGATGACAGAGATTCCTCTTTACAAAGTGCCTCCAGAATTAATAGTTTCTCTGCATTAAATTAAAACATCTGAGTTTCATCATGCTCAGACCAGAAAGGCATGATCTTCACAATAACATGCATGTTCTGTTCAATCAGATTAACACTCTGAACCCAGATCAGCTTCAAACGTCACATTTTACTCTCTGTGCCCTTGGTTTTCACTGCAATATATATATATATATATATAAAAAAAATGCAAGTCCTGCAGCTTTATAGCTAGAAGTAGAGAGAATTCAAACGTGTGCATAAATCATTAAAACAGAAAAATGTATTTATCCATTGATACATTTTGTATAAGTACCCACCAGTATTACCAATATTGTAAAAAAAAAAATGTTTGCCTGTCAAAATGCTACACATACAACTATTTCCATAGTTCTATATCTACTCGCCTGAAGTTAGATTTTAAACTTTGTCTTAACTGTCTGGAGAAGAAATGTTACATAAAAAAAAAAAAAAAAAAAAAATTAGATCAGGAAATAAAGGTGTGAGTCAGCAGAGGCCCCACGATACGATTTTACCCTGATACTTGAGTCACGATATATTTTTGCGATTTTAATCATTTTTGCCATACAATATATTGCGATTTAACTGTTTAACTGCATTTTGTATCCACAAAATTAAATTCAATCAAGAATTGTTTTGTCACTCAAGAAAAAATTCTCAGTCTATCCATCTCACTTCAGTCTTTTTATTTCTCCACAATGAGTCAAACCCACAGACTGACCAACAAAGTATTCAGTCGTCAAAACAAAGCCTATTTTTGAGCGCTATTTTCAACATCTTCCCGACACGATATCCTGATGCCCTAAAATTCCTTAGATCTTCTAGTTTCATATGCTACCAGTATCTTCAGTATATTCTTAAAAGTGAGCCCGCTATGGCCTCCATCGTCGGCCTAGCGTCAGAGCGCTAGATATCGATACTTTGTGGACTCGATATAATATTGCCATGAAATATATCAAGATACTATGCTGTATTGAATTTTTCCCCACCTCTATCAGAAAGGGGAGTTTCTAGATTTGCTTGCCCGATGTGGCATTTTGCTTACCCTGGGCTATCAGGCTATCCTTATTGTTGAGTCCTGTATTTTAGGGCTAGTTTTCCCCAAAAAATGTTTTTCACAATGCACTCATTTGAAATCCCACAATATTTTTTTGTTTTTACAGTACTGGCTGATAAATGGTATAATTTTGACAGGGTTTTTATCAAGAAAACACGTGTTGTAAACCCTTTGGTGGTTTATGGGACGTCAGACTGAGGTGCTCCACCTTTACCTCAGGTCAGATCTGGTCCAGAACCAAAGAAAACGGCAGTGTTACAATCTGTGTAAAAGTAAACGAGCCCAGCTGTAAACCGCATGACGTGTGTCTGGGTCTGTCGGGGTCAAATCAGTGCTGACTAGTGATGAGTCACTGTGCGCTCCACTAACTCCGACCTCTGCCCTCAGGCCGCAGCAGCCCCAGCCTGGACCCTCTGCGGAAGAGCCCCACCCTGGAGCAGGTCATCCAAACGGCCCCGTCGGCCCCAACCGCCACTGCCGCCGCCCCCGGCCTCGGACGCCGGAGCCCCGCCCACGGCCGCACGGCCCCCTCCGCCACCGGCCAGAAGGTCCAGCACCAGCACCAGCACCAGGACGGAGCGGACACGAGGAGGGGTGAGACTGTCAGGGGAGGCCGCAGCAGCCAGGGCTGGGCTGCACCCCGAACCATCTCCGCCTCTCACATCAGTGCTGTAGATAGATCAGCTGCAGGGCTTACCCACTCTATCTTTAGCCACCCAGGTGAGACCTCAGGACAGATTCAGCTCATCTTTTGTGGACTTATTCATGCATCACTCCTGAACGCACAGCAGACATCTTTTGGTTACATTTTTATTTCAATAATTACGTGTTACACTGTGCACTCAGGAGTCAGGCACAAATAAAACTCCACAGTCATGTGACAGAATCTTTTCCACTCTGTTGTGATTTGTTAACATTTTGTTCCAGACGTCCCACGTTTGAAAGCGTTTGTCTAAAGGTAGACGAGGGCTGCATGACATCACGGACGCGTTGGTCGATAGCGATTTTGCTTTGGATAAATCAATCGATATTAAAGTGTAAACAGTAGGGATGGGAAAAATTAATCGATGATCGTTAAGAATTTGGTTGATCACGTGGAATTTTTAATCGTTCTGTGTATTTTTAAATTGTATCTATGACTGCGTATCAGTTTTTCACTGAACTGAAACACGGCCGAGCGTTCAGTTCTGCGACCGTACGTCAATAAGCCAATGAGCTGAGAATTAAGTTGGATAAAGCTACAGTTTGCAATCTGAAAGATGCAATAACAATTATAAAACACACAGAAATAGAAGAGTATTAATTTGAGCTAAAATACATTAATACATCCGCACTTTAGTCCAAATACGACACGTTCGTCCCCCGACTGTGCAGAGTGTTTCTGCAGCACGAGTCCAATAAACCTCACAAGTGTGTGTTCAGATTCTGACCAGTCAGAGGATGACAGTTATTCAGTGTTCAGTGTTCGGCCTTTTTGCAGTGTTTTCACATGCAGGTTGACATGACAACATGATAAAAATCGATATATTTATGTAGAGGTGCAATTCAATAAATTAGTCATTGAAAGTTTATTTATGTCAGTAACTCAATTCAAAAAGTGGAAATAACACATTATATAGATCCATTACACACAAAATGAAACATTTCATGTGCTAATTTATTTAATTTCTTCTAATTATAATGATTATGGCTTAGATTTAATGAAGACCTAAAATTCAGTCTAAAAAAAATTAATAAAATACAAAAGAAAATTTTAAAAAGTATGTTTAATATAGAAATGCTGGCCTCTAAAAAGTATGTCCATCTATATGACTCAATACTTGGTTGGGGCTGTTTGACTTGAACTACTGGAAATAGACTTTTCCATCATATTCTAATGTATTGAGATGCACCTGTATATTTACACATCGTGCAGCCCTGATGTTGTCATTGTTTTGGGAGACTAAAAGACTCTGCTGTTCCAGGCTCTGACATCCAGAAAGTCTCCAAACCCGAGGCTGAGCAGGCGCGAGGCGAAGGCAGGGAGCACAGTAAACGTTCGCCAGGTTAACTCCTCCCCTCTCAGCCTCTGCATGCTGGAGCCATCACTCATCGACCCGACCATCCCCCCCCCCTTCTGACCCGTTTTTCTTTGCTCGCCAGTGTGTGTGCAGATTGACATGCTGCTCATGTCAATGGACTGGAGGCAGTGGCGTGCTCGGTTGACCACCTGAAAACGCTTCCTGAATGATGGTTTCCCGCATTTCCTCCATATTTGACGTGGCGTTATGATTTGTGTGGCGCTAACATGTTTAAACTGGGCGTGTGCTTTGGTTTCCTGCCTCCATGTGTCGCCATGAACCGCTGCATTTGATCTTTAAAAAAGTAATTTTTTTAAATCTCAGCGGCTAACATCTTCCTCTGTTCTGTCATTCAGCGGCTGCTGGAGCGCCGGCCAACCGGCGTGGGCGAGGGGGCGGACACCGCGGCAGAGGGCGCTTCAACGTGCGCCGAGATGGACCCATGAAGTTCGAGAAGGACTTTGACTTCGAGAGCGCCAACGCCCAGTTCAACAAGGAGGAGATCGACCGGGAGTTCCAGAGCAAGCTCAAGCTGAAAGGTAATGAACTATAGAGACTGTATCCCAAATCGGACACATCTGCAATGCCGCACTTTCTGGTGTTTTCACGGTCATTTGGAATAAGCCAGTGTAAGCATAATTGATTTATACATATTTAACAATCTACGTGTGAAATTTCATTGATATACATGGAGATTTACTTGTCTAATTACATTACGAAAGTCACTCTGATGAGAGAAAGCAATAAGAACGCTTGGGCAACACTCTGATCTTAAAAGTACATCTGTATTTTATTATTTATTTATTTTTTAAAGATATTTTTTTGGCCATTTTCAAGGCTTTTATTGATAGTGAGACAGATAGAAAGGGGGTGACAGAGGGGAGGACATGCGGCAAAGGGAGCTCAGGCCGGATTTGAACCCGGCTCCGCCGCAGCGAGGACTGTAGCCTCTGCACATGGCGCCTGTGTAACCCACTACGCTACGGACCACCCCTACATCTGTATTTTTACTGTACTGTATCTAATATGAAGGGCAAAAGTACGGTCCGGGTGTGTGGATAACGATGTTATTTATTTGGCTTACCCAGAAACATCCAATTTCCCAAGAAAAACTCAGCAGCCCCCATTGTTTTACAGCAAGGAGATCCAAGTGTCCGATGTGGGATACAGTTAGCGCTAGGCTAATTCACCGGAGGTAGCGTCCTTTTGCCGACTCCAAACCAGAGGCTAACGTACACTGTTAAAACAATATATGGTTCGAAAGACAAGAAGTTAGACTTTAGTTTCACACCATTTAATTAATTGGAAACATAATATGATCATTTATATTAGTAGTTAATGTGAAATTTTGATAGAATCTTAGCCGGACGATATCCGATTTGGGATACAGTTCCGCTATTATTTTCATATATTCATCAGGTTGTCTTTTCTCAGTAACAAACGAGATGGCACAAGTCCATGGAGATGATTTACATAATACAAAACTTTACATCTACTCTCCTATTATAACAGAATTAAATGTGCAACATTTGTAGTATCCAACACTTAAAATAGATGCGTAATAAATAAATAAAATCTAAAAAAGAACGTGGTCCAACAGGAGGTGTGACAGTAATCAAACAAAAGTAATAATAATAAATATTAAGGGAAATAAATAGGGTGGGGACGCAAGGGGTAAGTCTTACAATAAATAAATTAAATATAACAATCATTTTCATAACAAAGGCAAAAATGAATAAAAACAAGGGGGAAATAAAAACTAAAGTGCATAATAAATATGTTTATGAAAACAAATGTCCATTAATGTTACATTTTTATCAGTAAGTAATTATCTTTGGTACATTTAATGGCATATTCAATAATTCATTTGACAGGTCATTTATTATTATTTTATAGTAGTAACGCTGTTCTCCTCTGACGTTCTCATTTGTTCTGCACTTTGACTGTCCTAACATATTTCTATAAATGTTCGTCTGCTTTTAATCTGCTTCTGATTTGAATGAAACCAAACATCAGGACAAACATATTCTGATATGAAATATTCTCATGGTCGTCAGAAAGATGATTTCTCTTTTTGTCTGGTATATATTTGTATAAATATTGATTCCCTCTCGTCGTCGTCTTCGACTAAGTTCTCTCCCGTCTTTCAGATGAGAAGACGGAGAAGACAGAGAAGGCGGTGAACGGCGAGGACAAGGGCGACTCAGGCGTCGAGACCCAGAACAGCGAAGGAAACGCCGAGGAGGAGGGAGGAGGTGGAGGAGGAGGAGGAGGAGGAGGAGGAGACCCACTCGGACCCAACTGCTACTACGACAAGTCCAAGTCCTTCTTTGACAACATCTCCTGTGACGACACCAGGTACGAGTCTCTACGAGTCCCAGTCGTAGGAAACAGTGACTCGTGTCTTTATTATGTCCCAGATATCTCCATCTTTGTTTAGTTCTTGAGCGGTCAGAACAAAAATCTGATCTTTTTCTTCTTTTTCACCAGGAAAGCAAATGAGAAGTCTGGAGTCTCAGGTTTCCCCAGGTGAGTCTTTGTTCTTTCCAAGGTTTTAATAGGTTTGGATTTTTCATTAGTTTTAGTTTTAATTTCGCTGTGAATTTTTGTTTTCAAATTCTGTTAGTTTTAATTCGTTTTTTGAGTGAGTTTGTTATTTTTTATTATTTTTTGTGTTTTGAAAATGCTTAGTTTTAGTTTTTTGTAATGGGGTATTTGTTGGGTGCGAGATTCAAAAAGGTCACAAATATTTCCTTTTATTTCCTTTTTTCTTATCCATCTCAGCCCCAATATGTTAACTCGTAAAACCAGATAGATTAAATATATTTCATATCAACCAAAAAGGTTTATGTATGAAAAAAGTTGACAAAGACGCAAATAAAGGACATTTTCTCTATATTTTCTTAGTTTTGTAACCACACAATACAGTTTCAGTTATTTGTATTTTTTTTTTTTTTTTTTTCAGTTAACGAAAATGTCTTTTCAGTTCGAGTTTTCCATTATTTCATTAGTTTTTGTTAACTGTAATAACCTTGGTCCTTTCACAATAAAAGTCAGTTTAAATTTTTCTAAAGAGCTGCTTCGTGTGGAAGAAATAATTCGATAATAAAACAGAAATCCCTGCAAATAAAATAAATCAAGAGGCTAAACGGGAGATAAATCAGGAGGGCGGCTCTGTGATGTAGATTTAGAATATACGTCTTTAAACCTCTTGAGTCCATCTATTTATTGAAACGTTTACACGTTTAATTTACAGTAATAACTTTATTTATATATGATATGTAGACAAGCTGAGGAAGCCAGTTGAAAGTGCAATCATAGGAGCTTTCAGTGTGCCATTTATGTTTCAAAACCATTTTTAAAATGTGAATTTTCTTTCTACAATGAAAACTATTACTATTTTTAATTTACATGCAAAGAGACTGTTTTGTAGTTTTATTATTTATTATTTCTGTTGTTAATTGTGTGTATAAATGGTAAAAAAAAAAAAAAAAGAATAATAATAATGGTACATTTCTATAGAAACCTGTGTCTTTTGCTTGTATTTTCGGTTCCTGGCAGCTTCATACTTTTTTTAATTAAAATAAAATGAAAAATCTGACTGATAGCCAAGTTTGTGTGGAGAAAAAGGAGCCATGCATGTGATGTAAGGACAGACTGAAAGATGCTAAACAGAGACAGAAATGAATGCATAGGAAGTTGACCAATTTCAAGCAAAATCTCCTGGACTTCAGAGGTTTAACCCCGGCTGCTGCTCCTCTCTCCTCCTGCAGGGAGCGGAGGCAGACCTGGGCCGAGGAGAGGAGGATGAACGCCGAGACGTTCGGCATCCCTCTGCGTCAGGGCCGAGGCCGCGGAGGTTACCGCGGGCGTGGTGGGATGGGCTTCCGTGGAGGTCGGGGTCGTTCGGCCAGCCGAGGGTCCTTCGGGCCGCCGCAAGGGGGAGGCGGCTTCAGGGGAGGATACAGAGGAAACCAGGCCGGACGGGAGTTTGCCGACTTATCAGCATACAGGGTACGAGTTCAGTCAGAGGCTGCTTTTCTTATGTTATTTATCATTATGAATGATGATTGCATCTGTCACTAAAAGTACTAAACCAAAGTTGTATTAACATGCAGTTAAATTCAGTCTATTTACTGTTGTAGTAAACAGTGTTGATGTGACTGTTGATGTAAGTTACGGACTCAAACTGATTCAGTGAGACTCTTTAACCCTCCTGTTATGTTCGTTTCTCAGGAACAGCAATAGTGTTTGTTGGTCAATTTGACCCGAAGCATGTTTAATTATCCAAAAGGTTCAGAACCCCCCCCCCAAAAAAAAAAAAAAACAATAAACATTGCTTGTATTTCATTAATAACTCCGTTACTAACCATTTCAATCAATATTTATTGCAGTAGTGTTCTTTACCTCTCTCAGATCATGGGTCAATGAGGATAATTCACTAGTTTTTCATTAAAATGCATGTTTTTTCAAATGGTCTTTTTATTGATGACAAAGCATGTATAAGACAATCACTGTACAGAAAGAAAATGTAATGTTAACAGAAATAGCTCATAAGAGTTTAATTTAAGACCTGATATCTAGATTTATTTTTCCATGGTTTCATTGATAATAACCAACATCATTATCAAGAAAACTATGGAAAATGGCTAGATATCATTAAATCTTTTCCCTTACTGTCATGCATTATTATAAAACAACATGCCATAAATGTCTTTCTGCCTGAACATGTGATGCATGTTAATCCTAAGTGTGTTTGTGTTTGTTGTTTTCTCTGCATTTGTTCCAGAAGGACAACAAAGTGGCTGCGTAGTCTCACTGGGGAGGAAGGTGGAACTTCTTCACGCTTCGACAGAAAACAAATAGTTTGGTTGCTATTTTGTTGACTTAAAAATAATGAAGATTGTCTACTAGTTGTATATTTGTCACCAGCACTGGGGGTAGACTGCTCGAACACACCGGTGGAAACAACAACAACAACAACAACAACAACAGCAGCAGCAGCGGCGGCAGCGTAACTTATCAGACAACAGTCCACATCTCAGCTGAAATACTTCTGTAAAAAATGTCATATTTGTTTTACACTGCGTTCTGTCCCTGGATCCTTTCCTAAACCTGTATTTGATAATATTTTGTTAGCTTTATTTGGGGGTGGGGTGGGTTCAGCAGATCCTGTAAGTCCAGCACCAGACAGCCCGTCACCTTTCTAACATGTACTTTTCTATGACGACATCACGTCTCTCCTCCTCTCCTCTCCAGTCGCCGTGCTCGTGATTAATTCACCCGAACTCACGTTTTCGGTTTCTCTTTTTAGAGTCACACGGTAACATTAGCGTAGCGAGCAGACGGATCATAGGTCAAGTTTCTTTTTCTTTGTGATCCGCTTCACGACGAGCCGCCGGCGCTTCAAGGTGCTTCAGTTAGTTTAAGAAACAGACGAGGAATCCGATATTATTAATATTAACCAGCTTAAAGCCTCGCAGCAGATAGGGCATGTAGATACGGAAGTAAAACACGGGGAAATGTTTTTACGTTTCCTCTTTAAGAATGCATTAACTGTCATCATCCAATGAAAAACACGCTTTAAAAGTTAATTATTTCTGGGTTTCTGTCCATGCGTCAGGAATTCTATCTATAGGAATTCTAAATATTAGACCACCCTTTTTCTTCAATTTATTGTTAATTTTAATTCCTGGTACAACTAAAGGTACATTTGTTTGGACAAATATAAAAACAACAAAAATGGCTCATAAGAGTTATTTAAATACTGTATGTAATTTAAGAGTTGATATCTAGACATTCTCCATGGTTTTCTTGGTAACAACAAAATCATTAACGACAAGCAGGTTATATGACGATGACATCATCAAGCGGTGTAGATTTATAGTATAGTTTAAAGCTACTTTTGCCTGTTTTTCTTATACAGCGAGTCAAGTGACAGACTTAAAAATTATTATCAAAAATGAATACATATTATAGCCGTGTTAAAGCTCCAGGCAGACTGCACAAACGGAGATCTAAAAATATTTTCGGTTCATTTTTCAGCTTTGGTGGCACATTATATGGCTACTGAATTGAAATGCAAATCATTTTACTTGCATTTTGTTGACACAGTGAAGTTCAGAGCGCTCCGGACATTAAAAAGGATAAATTAAAAATTCCTGCACCAAAGATGCCAATTACTGGGCAACAGAAACCCAGATTAAAGAGCTTTATTTGTATTTAATATCTGAATGAATTATATTTTATTGTGAAAATCCAACGACAACACAGAAATTAAATCGAGGTGTTTATTTTTCAGTGTCCAGCAGAAAACAGCACAAACCTGCCAGTAAAAAAAAAACAAAAAAAACAACTCTGATGAGGAGAATTTCAGTTTTTAGAGCTGTAAATACTGAGTAGAAAGATGATTCATTACATGCAATTACTACATTTTGATGCTCATGTGACATTGAAACGTGAACTGCTTTTAATAAATCATCTTTGCTGCCGGACAGTATAACATAACAAACTTATAAAGTCAAATACTTTTAGTTATTAAATAAGAAAAATACGAGCCAATAATTGTCCTTTTTAATGTGTTTTTCATAGTTTTATGGCAGTTAAATCCATACATATAAAGTAACGTTATGTATCATATTTCACTTTATTTGTCGGATTAGTTTCTGGCCTTTAAAACCTCGTGTAGCTGCAGCTGTTCCAGATGTTCTCACACTAATTTATTCTGCGTTAACGTCTCATTTCTTTCCTCCTCTTACGGTAAACACTTCACGTTTAAAGCCACTAAGTTTGTGCCGCAGCACTGCACGGCGGTCGTCCGCCCGCACCAGCTACAGGAAGGGATGTCAACGATGAAATAGAAAATAAAAGTCTAGAAAAACAAAGCTAGCTGTCTGCGTGTAGCAACATAGTTTTCTAGCAATATTCCTACTTGTGTTTGAGGATGCGAAGGATCCGGTCGGATGAATTGTGACTGAATAGTCTGAACTCGGCCTGGCATCATTTAAGTACTTTAAAAAACAGTTTTTCTCTCTGATTTGGCAGGAAAATGTTTAGAGATGCACTTTTAATGCCGTTTTCTGTTTATCTGTCCTGAGATTGTATAGAGATTGCAAAGACTCTGTCATGTCACCATAAATGAGAATCAACAGGCTAACAAGGAAAAAAAAAAAAAACTAGAGTCATGGAAAAAATTATTTAGACCACCCTTGTTTTCTTCAGTTTGTTCATTTTAATGCCTGGTACAACTAAATGTACATTTGTTTGGACAAATATAACAAAAATGGCTCATAAGAGTTTAATTTAAGAGCTGATATCTAGACATTTTCCATAATTTTCTAGATAATGATTTTGGTTATGATCAAGAAAAACATGGAAGATGGCTTTTTCCATGACTGTAGGTATAAACAGATGGTTAAGGAATATTGTTCTCAACAGACCTGGGTCACACAAACATTTGGTTTGATTTCATATCCATCAAAGAAAATCAATTTAAAAAATGACTTTCAGTTCATTTCCAGCTGAATTCTTCACTCACAGCAGCTAAAAATGTCCAAAAGTTCAATGAAGTTCAGTTTGGATCCAGGTATGTTTTCCTAAAGATGTTTTAAAATAATATGTGGCTTTGACTCTTTGAGAGCAAAAGAAAATCTAAAAACTAATAGTGAAAGTCTTCAGCCTGACATGCAACTCTACCTTTAAAGTACTTAATAGTGCTCAGGAAACACAGAGAAAATCTCTTCTTGATTCGCCTTAATGCTTGAGAATAACGGCTAATGTCACATTAAAAACATGAGAGAAATGTAAACGAAACTTTATTGCACACGACTTTTTAAAAAATTATAATTAAATGCAATTGAACTTCAGGATGTTTCCTTGCTGGTGTAGAAGCTATTCCTTCGCATTAAGGCACCACGACATTTGTTTCACCCACGAAAAAGAGGGGGGAAAAACAACACTCAAGGTGGACACAACGAGAAAACCTGCAGCTCTCAGACTGACATAAAAACTCTTAAAATTGAGTCATTGATAGATCAATAAAATACTACAGATTACCTAATTATCTTTAAATGATGTGTCAGAAGTGGAAAGAGGAGACAAACGAGAGGAACTTGCCTCGTCTCGTGCTCAGGATTTGAGGGCGGAAAAAAAGCATAATTTAAACTGAATTAATGGCTTTTTAAATTGATCACAGTATGGTTTGAGACTGAAGAAGCTCTGTAAAGGTCTTAAGATCTTCAGACGATGAAATCAAACTTTAGCAGCAGTCTGGTCCTTCAGTCTTGGATTAAACACTGAAATCACTGAAAGCTGTGTTTTTCTGGCTGTGTCTAGACTCCCCCTGGTCCTCGATGTACACCAGGACAGAAATGTGTTTTATTTTGAAAAAACGTTTCAGAGGGTCATAGATCGAACAGACTCTAGAGGTTCTCAACTGTTCAGGGCTGGAAATGGTAAGACGTGTTTGTGGTAATTTAGTCATTTATTAAAGCACATTATTAACTGAAATTACTGCAGTCTTAAAGGAATGAACCAGATATAAAATGATAATGACTGAGGTTTTGTAGCTTACAGAAGAAGAGGACTTAATTAAAACTTTGTTATTTCAATTAATTTTTTGGTAAATGCTGCATTTAAGTAAATCTAGTTATTTTACCACAAACTTTACTAGCAAACATTCATAGTATGCAGAGAAAGGGAAAATAAACATGCTCTTTAGTTTATTTATTAGTATGAAAGAATTTCTGCCAGTATACGTTATTATTCAAAGAAACCTTTCAAAATGACCTTTTTTCAATCTCAAAATTAATTACTTTTATTATTTTGTGATAAGCATCTAAAAATAAGCTTTTGTTAAAAACTGACATCCCGAAATAACTTATTTTAATATGACACCTTTAAATCTCAAACAGTGTAATGGCTCTAATTTAGGTTTCTCTCAAGACTAATGACTTAGTATCACAATGATAATGAGGAACCTTCACAAAACAATGAATTGGTTATCTTGAAAGAATGACTTAATTCGTTTGTTCCCCCAAAAATAATGAGATATTGCAATTAGAAACGTGATAATTTAGGGAATAATCACTTCACAATTATATCTTAAAATAATGAGAAACTATCAAAATAATAAGACTGACATCACAGTTTGAAGCTGATTTCAGTTTCCTCTGACAGAAAGTTGAGAACCTCTGAGATGTTAGATGGGGAGATGTGTGTTTGTGCGCGCGTGCACCTGGATATTTACAGGAAGCTCTTTATTTTTGTTGTAAACAAGCGCACACGACACTACATGATGCTCGTACTTGTCCGTTGGTTGCCACAGAATCGGATCGGTTGGAAACAAGTTAGTTTAGAGGTTGTTGATGCAATAAGTGTAAAGGTGGTGAGCATCAGTTTGTGGCTTCCTGTAACCCTCTGTGGAGTCGATGCCACATGTTTGTGTCTCTGAGCCCCGCATGGCGTCCTCCTCTGTGGACTCAGTGGGTTTTTATTAAGAGCAAATAATAAACCGTTGTTCAGTAGTTTGTGTCGTCTCTGTTCTTCAGCTGTGCCGCAGGTATGTGTTAGTGGCACTAATGTCCTCCCATAAAGTCTCAATTAATTAGTCTTGATGCTTTCAGATTACATAACTCATCATTGGTATGTGTTGGTGGCACAAATCACCTCCCATACTCGCATTGAGTCCCATTATATCAATTATAATCACTCCTGCTTACATAACTAATTACTGGGCTGTGTTAGTGGCACCAATCTGCCTCCACACCTACATACTGCCACATATCATTTCTATTCTGTATAACTAAGCCACAGGTCTGTTAGTGGCACATTTTTTTGTCTCATTCAGTCCCATTATATTAGCCTTTTGTTTTCATAATTGACTGTTAGCAAAGGCTCTGCCCCCTTAGTTACTGTTGCTA
The DNA here is from genome assembly GCF_030273125.1 of Centropristis striata. NCBI lineage: Eukaryota > Metazoa > Chordata > Actinopteri > Perciformes > Serranidae > Centropristis > Centropristis striata. The sequence continues at coordinate 32,503,214 of NC_081522.1, forward strand.
TGTACAGCAAGCTCCCAGGACTTTCAGCAGACAGGCGATGTGTTCGTGATTCTTTTTGGAGTAAAACCTCCACAATATTTTCGAGATCAAGGCAAAATATGCAGTGGAAGGATATATCATGGCCTGTACGTTAACTTTTTTTGCTCATAGCACTGGTGCTACAGAGGTTAATAGTTTTGTGGCACAATCCACAAAATCTGTACTACTGGTATGTAGTTGCAAACACCTCATCTGTAGGCTAAACTCTAGAAAACGTTAAATATGGTGTCACTGTCCTGCTCCTGCTAAACTCTTAGGTAACCTGGTGTCAGATTTACAAATCCTGTATGCACACCGTTTCACCTTGTTGCTCAGAGCTCAAAGCTTGACAAAACTTTCTAATAGTAACTGTTGCTAAGGTAGGATTGGACGTGGACTGTTCAAGGGAGGAGATTTGCCTGTTAGTGCAATAATCACCTGCAATACTCCATACAGTATCATTATCTTCTTTTTGATGCCTCCAGTTCACAAAACTACCAGGTAGCAACCTGCTGTCTGAGCAGTGAAGCAAATCTGGAAATGCCTTAAGCCTGCATTCTTTCAAAAGTCCAACAGGGGTCGCCAACAGCGGTTGCAAAAGAAATTCGGTCCTATCTATCTCAATACAAAATGAGACTACTTCTCACTTTATTAATTACCTCAGAAAAAATGATCTTGGCAAGATTATTTTCTTAATTTCCAGTTTCTAGCCTTCTTCAATAAAATGTGATGTTAATTGTGTAGATTATGGTCCCATTTAGAAGAAAATAGACGATTAAGCAGGGTATGATTTGGGGCATACCTTCCCATACATACGTATTGCCCTATTATATGCATTAAAATTTCCATTTTATAGAAGTGGCCCGTGGAAGTGACACTCCCTCCATACCCTATACCAGGGGTAGGCAACCTGAGGCTCTGGAGCCACATGTGGCTTTTCAGGCCATTTGCAGTGGCTCCTTGTCACTGTGACAAAAAAATTATACAAAATGAAAAGGTTATTTCTTTACATTTTAATGTCCCTTTATCATTGGTGTTGTCCCAAAGCAATTTGTATTGTTCAGTTTTAAAAATGTGTCGCTTGTATATGATATTAAAACAATGTTTTCAACTAAAATGTCAACTATTGTTGACTAAAATATTCAGCGTGGCTTATGAAAGTCTACGGCCCGGTGCCGTAAACTCTTTTTGTCAACTTTCTCTAGTTTTGCGTTGTTCCATTATGACAAAATTATATTAAAAAATGCTCATTATGACTTATTAGTAATGTTGCTAGTCTAGTTTAGACTTAGTAGGCTGTTTTATCTTCATTGTAAGGCTGAAAATAAGGTTTGTGGCTCCATTCCAACATTTATTCTTTTTTTTGGCCAACAATGGCTCTTTTGTTAGTAAACGTTGCTGTCCCCTGCCCTATACAGTCCACCTTGATGCCTCTTGTTTACATAAGTAATTACTGGTCCACGTTAGTGGCACTAATTAACTTCCATACTCCTATTCAGTCCACCTTGATGCCTCTTGTTTACATAACGTCACACTGTTAAAATAATCCTCAGTTGATCAGATCATGTGATTTCCCCCTTAAGATCATCACTTATTTGACAATGTGCCAGATTCATAGGCATCAGATAAGAACCCAGCAAAGAAGAGCTAGAGGGAGATTGTTTATCAGTTTAGTTTATCAGTGCTTGTTGACTCTAATATTGGTAACACTTAACTCTAAGGTGTCTACACAAGAGTGACATGAGCGTGTCATAAACATGACATGGGATGTGTCATGAACATTAATGACACTTTGAAGTAACATTGATGCTCATGATACTTGTCATGTCATGTTTCTGACAGGCTTGTGTAACTCTTATGTAGACACCTTCAAAATAAAGTGTTACCATATCTTGCTTAAGTCACAAAGGCATGTTCAAAAAAGTTGCCTAAGTAATTTATTTCTCTTAAGTTACAAAATTTTGACAGTGTTATTACTATGACATTAGCCATCCTTTGTTACACCTTTTTTGAGTGAAATGATCAATAAATGTCATATGTTACACTTTTGGTGAAGTATTTTGTGTTTCCTGCAAAACTTGCAAAAATGAGTTCGGCGATTATTTGAACAGGGTGACGTAATTACTTGTCTGTGTACGTGGCACTAATCACCTTCCATACACATACAGTCCACCTTGAGGCCTCTTGTTTACATAACTAATTACTGGTCCGTGTTTGTGGCACTAATCACCTTCCATACACACATACGGTCCCAGTATGAGGGCAGTGGGCGGGGTCGGGACCAGCAGGGCGGAGTGAGGCCTGATTGGTGCAGCCTGCTCCGTGCTGTCAGCTGTGGAGCTGCTCCTCTTCCTCTCCTCTCCTTCTGATCAGCACACGGAGTCCAGTCCAGCAGCTCCTCGGAGGCCAAACAACAGGGAGGATCAGCCAGTATCACCAGTATTACCAGGGACCAGCACCATGGCGCTCACCAACGACCCCAACTACAAGAAGCTGGAGCAGTGGTACAAATCCAAGGCCGGCGGACTTGTCATGAGGGACATGTTCGAGTCCGACAAGGACAGGTTCAACACTTTCAGGTGGGACACACACACACACACTCACACACACACACACTATGATTAAACCAGCTGAGAGGACACATGGTGATGATGATGATGGTGGTGCAGGTGATGAAGGTGGGGGGCGTGATGCTGATGTACTCCCACCAGCAGCGTGTCAGGCCTTCACCTCAGTCTCCATTAAATTAGAGGCGTTTCTAATCAAACCTTCTCCTTAAATCTGCAGTTTTCTCTCTTTGAGTTTGGTGCGCGGCTGCAGGTAAACAGTGTTAAATCCGCGGACATTGCTCCTTCTGGTCGACCCACAAGGTCATCGTTTCGTGTCGGTACTTTTCCGCTTCAGTTCTTCAAGCCGGAACCGTTTCTGATTATGACACTAAGACCTGTCCTCACACGCCAAGCGAGCCGTCTCACCTGCGTGGAAGCGTGAAGCGTTTTAAACAACCCACAGGCCCCGAAACACCGCTTATAAAAGCACCTAGCTCATGTTAGCTGTCAGGCTAATGTCAGCGGCACCCATTATCGGACAGGCGACTCTGGTGACATTTCCGTCTTACATTTATCTTTTAAAATGTTTAAAATTAATGACTCTAATCCATCCCCCCGCTTATATAAAAAAAAATATTATTACTATATTGTATAAACGCGGCTAACACTATCTTAAACCTAATAAAGCAACTCTTAAAGTCCGTTGATGAAGCGTGTTTTAATAACCATTTCAATCCATTATTCTGCTTTAATCTACTATAAATTATTTTTTCACAGTTTATGTCTCCTGACATGTTGCACAATAATCAATTTATAATGTTTAATATCTCGACACTTAATGGCGATGCAGACAGACTAGCTAAGGCTAAAGCTCGGTAAGATTAAACCTGTTGCACTCATCATTATCATAATAATAATAATAATATCACCATTTTATTAATGTTTTATATTATTAATTGTTATAATAACTGCCGGGATGTTCATATGAACCTGTCCGCTCAGACTGAGCTCCCTGCGGGGAAGGATGTGTCCGATAATGGATGTCTTGTCATGTTACGCGCAACAGTTCATTCACAGCACGAAGGTCGACTCATATTTTGGGCACTTTAGTGAGAACCCGCTCAGTCGGCTCGGTGTAAAGGTGTTAAAACGGCGGCTCGAGGTCGTCTGGAGGTCCGCTGCAGGCACCGGGGAGTCTCCCTCCGGTCCTCCGGTCCTCCGGTTCACCCACGGAGGGAGGGCTACGTGCGCTGCGGCACATCCTGCAAACATGCGCCAACATGCGCCAACCACGCAGTGCCACACGGAAAAGATTGTAATAAAGAAATGATGAAAAATACTAATGATGATCTAATATTACAGTATACATGAAGATTTTAGTCATAGTAAGTGGTGTAATGTAACTAAGTACATTTACTCAAATACTGCACTTAATAACTTACAATTTCGAAATACTTTTACTATTGAGTATTTTTCATATTTTCAGCTCTTATTGATTCCTTGATACTTTCTCTCTATGCTGCCTGCTCTGTGATCAGTATCAAAAATTTGATGAAAAATGTTGAGTAAAATTTAAAGTTTCATTAATAAAATCAGCTGCGACTACAGCTGAAACTGCCAAAATATAGTAAAGTATTAAATAAATTACTCCATAAATACATTAATATGTCATTCAAGTACCATGTAACCAGTGGCGGAATGTAACTAAGTACATTTACTCAAGTACTGTACTTAAGTACACTTTTGAGGTACTTTTAATTTACTTTATTTCCATTTTCTATGACTTTTATACTTCTACTTCACTACATTTTGAGGCAAATGTTGTACATTTTACTCCACTACATTCAGCTGACAGCTTTAGTTACTTTTCAGGTCAAGATTTAACATAAAAAACGTGTTCAATTTAAAGTAATTAGGCATTTTATTAAATTAAACCAAATAACAGTATATGTAGTGGTTAAAATCAATAATAATAATCTAATAATATATTTGACAATCTGAGTGTGGCTGTTTTTATATGAACAGCACTTTTACTTTTGATACTTTAAGTACATTTTGATGCTGATACTTCTGTATTTTTACTTCAGTAAGTTTTGATTGCAGGACTTTTACTTAATGTGGAGTAATCTCACATTGTGGTGTTAGTACTTTTAGTTAAGTAAGAGATCTGAATACTTTTTCCACCACTGGTTATAGTTACATATTATTATTTTTTTGAATGTTACAGACACCTCATGGATCATTCTGATGATTATTTTTCATTATGTTTATTAGTAACAAGAGGTGGAAGAAGTTGTTGCATCATCTACTGAAGTAAAATTAATAACATTTCAGTGTACAAATACTCTATTACAAGTAATATCCCTGCAACCAAGTATTGGCATCAAGATATATTAAAAAGTTGTCGTTTTGCAGAATAACCAATTTCAGAACAATATCTATTATATTATCATAATTATTGATGCATGAATAATTTCATGGTGGTGAAATGTAACAACATTTACACAAGTACTGTTCTTGTACTTTACTTTAATATTTCCTTTTTATGCTACTTTACACTTGTACTCCATCGCATTTCTGCAGAAAATATTGTACTTTTACTCCACCACATTTACCTGACACTTGTAGTTACTTTTAGTCATAAGATAAAGATCATATGTCAATATTATTTCTCAGAGAATTTTATAATTATGATAATAAACGTGAGGGTTTTTTTTTTATCTGGGAGCCAACAGAAATGCAACAAATTTTTATTATTGATTAATCTGCTGATTTTTAAAACTAATTAGTTGTTATAATTAGAGTGATAACCTGATGTGTTTTTATGTTGTTCGACCAGCAGTCAAACGTATTCACCTTATTGAGTTATAAACGTTTAATCAGCTGATTCTTCAGCTTTCTGCTCTCTGATGGATCAGATGTAAAAGCTGCAGCCTGTCGGTCTCTTTACTGAAAACTGCTGACAACGTCTGTACATTTTGTTCTAACGCATTAATTATCATTTCTCTTTTTATTGTCTGATTAATGCTTTATGCTCTTTCTGCATCTGTGCCATTCTTTTTCAATCAATTAAATTGTAAAAAAAAAAAAAAAAAAAAATATATATATATATATATATATATATATATAAATAAATATATATATATATATATATATATATAAATAAATATATATATAAAAAAAAGATATATATGATAAATGTCCCTCTTGTGTGATTTATTTATAGTTGTTGGTCTCCAAATAATCACAAAAGTGCAAAATCAGGCAAGATGCTCAAAATTTTTAGTTTTGGATGGAATAAAAACAGCATATCATAATATTTAAGAATATCGATTAATGACATCAATTTATTAATTATAAAAATGTGTTGTATAGCTGTTACAGCTGTTGATGCAGATGTGTATAAAATGTTGTGTTTGTAATAAAATTGCAATAATGTTGTATGTAATAAAATACAATCAGTTTGAGTCATTCCAATGATTTCTGTCCGACAGCACGACTCTGCAGACAGACGATGGAGAAATCCTGCTCGACTACTCCAAGAACCTCATCAACCAGGAAGTGATGGCCATGCTGCTTGACTTGGTAACACACACACACACACACACACACACACACACACACACACACACACACACACAGAGCTGTGGGTCCAGCTGATGTTGCAGGTGAATGAATCAGGTTTCAGAACAGATAAGACCTGTAAGACCAGATCTCAAGAGTTCAGGACACTCCAAAAAACCTGATCAGGACCAGATACTAGAGGTGTGAATCACCAGAGGCCCCATGATACGGTTTTATCCCAATACTTGAGTCACGATACAATATTATTGCGATTTTAAGCATTTTGCGATACAATATATTGCGATTTAACTGTTTAACTGCATTTTGTGTCCACAAAATTAAATTCAATCAAGAATTGTTTTGTCAAATAAGAGAAAGTTCTCAGTCTATTCATCTCACTTCAGTCTTTTTTATTCTCCACAATGAGAGTCAAACCCACAGACTGACCAACAAAGTATTCAGTCAAACTGAACTGATCTCAAACAGGTATAGACGACAACAACTGCAGCATTTTATCAAACTTTACTCAACTTTAAGCTTCACTGCTCTGATTTTTTTGAATGAAACATAAAAAAGTCTAACTTTCCAGTGTCATTTCGACAACTTCCCGACACAATGTCCATGTTGCCGATAGATTCTTTAGATCTTTCCGTTTCATATGATACCAGTATCTCCAGAATATTCCTTACAGTGACCCCGCTACGGCCTCCGACAAAAAAAGGAAACGGCAAAAATACTGATGGCCGGAAAGTTAAATATCGATACTTGGCGGCCATGAATTGATATAATATCGCCACGCAAAATATTGTGATACTATGCTGTATCGATTTTTCCCCCACCTCTACCAGATACTGTTGTGAATTGAGACACACTCTGACACAAACTACAAATTTTGATGGTAGCTGAAATTTTAAACAGTGCTACTTTCTGCATTTTTTTTTACTTTTGTGTAACTTAATTTGGTCACTTAATAAATAAATGTAGTTTTATACAAATGAAAAGAGGAAGTTAGTTGACTCAGCTGGGTAGTCACATTGTTTTACATGTCCTACAACGCTGCATTTTGCAGATATAACACACAGCTTCAACCTCCACTGTCTACATTTTTTATTGTAATCTGATTCGGTGTTGTGAAATCCTGCGAAACAAAGATTTTATTCTCAGTTTTTACGGTCAGACTGGTCGGGGCTGATACTCTGCTCTGAGACGTGAGATAATACCGTCTGTTGCTCAAACACACAATGAAACAGGAAAGTTTCAACACTTTTATTTTGAAAGAGAAATCATTTCCTATCTGCAGCTCCTTCTCAGGAACAGAGAGCAGCTTTTGTCCAGCAGAGAATGAGGAAATACTCTGTGACACTTCCCGGTTAGATTACTGAGAACAACTACTTTCTACACACAGTGATGCTGTAGCAATCCCTCATGTGTAACCTGTTTGTGTGTCCACAGGCTCGGTCCCGGGGAGTGGAGGAGGCCAGAGACAAGATGTTCTCTGGAGAGAAAATCAACTTCACCGAGGTACCGAAACACGTCAGAGTCGGAGAGACTCACTTGTAAACCTGATCAGAATCTGTCAGTGGTTGAAGAAGTATTCAGATCCCTTACTTCAGTAAAAATACTACTACCACACTGTGAAATGACTCCACTACAAGTAAAAGTCAGCATTCAAAACTTACTGAAGCAAAAGTTCAAAAGTATCAGCATCAGAATGTACTGAAAGTATCAAAAGTAAAAGTACTTGTTGTGCAAAATGGACCCATTCAGATTGTTTTATATATTCTAAATATGTTACAAGATTATTTGTATTGATGCATTTATGTAAGCAGCATTTTAATTTCTCAAGGTAGGGCTATATATATATATTATATTCAACTTTTTAACAGATCACCAGTGAAACGGGCAGAGCATTTTTTTTACATGTTAAACAAAATATTAATAATTAAAAATATGTTTCTGTTCACCAGATGTTTGTGCATCAGTCAGTGCAGGTCGGAGTGACAAAATAAATCTACACATGATTTATGGGTCTGTGAAATGCTCCTTTATGTCCATTTTAATATTAAAACTTATCAGAGTTTTCAGCCTGAGAGTGAAACCAACAAGCTGCGCACACACACACACACACACACACACACACACACACACACACACACACACACACACACGGTGTTGTGCCACAGCAGTGACTGTGCAGTTTGTTCATCGATCAGTGAAGACAGATTTAGGGCGCAGTCATTCAGTCTGCTGATGTTTTAATCTGATTACTTTATTGATTTCTTTGTTTGTAAAATGTTACAAAAAAATAATCATTCCTCACTCTAAATATATTTGTTCAATAATAATAATAATAATAATAATTATCATTTAAAATCCTATAAAACAAAGTAAAAGTGTGATTTATTCATAAGGTTCCTCTCAGGATGTTCTGTTAAATCGTTTCACTGTAGCGCCCCCTTCAGGTCAGGTTATTCTGTCTGCTCAGAAGCTGCAGCTGGAAAATACCAATTTATCAAAACCTGTTACTTTAAATCTGAGTCTTCACGTACTAGATAGATAGATAGATAGATAGATAGATAGATAGATAGTTATACTTTATTTATCCTAAGCTAGGAAATTACAGTGAAAGTACAGCATTACACACAGAGACAATAACAACACAATTAAATAAAAAGAACAACCTAGGCATACTTCAAGCAATAAAATATAAAAATACAATTAAAATACAATAAAAAATAAAGTGTCTAAAGAAGGAGTATGTATTAAGGAGTAGAATTCCAGTGCAGAATAAATATGAATATGCAGTATAAAAAAAATGTTGGTGCAATGAACAGTGTGCATAAAAAAACACAAAGTGCATAACGACGGTATGTAATGAACCAGACTATTTGTTAATGTACAGTGTGATGGCATGTGGCAGGAAAGATTTTTTATATCTGTCCCTTTGGCAGCGGTGTACTAAACTGTACTCCAGTGTGTCTAATACTGTGTGTGTGTGTGTGTGTTCAGGGTCGTGCCGTGCTCCACGTGGCGCTGCGTAACCGCTCCAACGCGCCCATCCAGGTGGACGGTCAGGACGTGATGCCTGAGGTGAACCGCGTGCTGGACAAGATGAAGGCGTTCTGTCACGTACGTACAGTTCAGATCTGAGTCTTCTGCAGCCTTTAGGAGGTTAAAGGGTTAAAAGGTTGTGACCCTTTGCTGTTGTGTGTCCACAGAGAGTCCGCAGCGGCGAGTGGAAAGGCTTCAGCGGGAAAAGCATCACAGACGTGGTGAACATCGGCATCGGAGGCTCCGACCTGGTGAGTCACAGTGGAGAGACTCTCCTTCACCACTAGGGGGCGGTAACGCTCCTCTCAGCTGGTTTAACCAACAAGAAACAAAAAGAAAATCAAAATTTAAAAAACAATTAAGAGTCGACCCAAACCAATATTGGTGCAGTTTTGTTTTATTACATTAAACCCCAGTCTGTGGCTCAGCTGAAGATTTTCAATTCCCATTAATTTGATAATTATGTTCCCCATTAATCTAATAATTATTTGGTCTGTCTGTCATTGTGACGTCTTCAGATGTGTGTTTCTTTCCAGTGGTGGAAGAAGTATTCAGATCTCTTACTTAAGTAAAAGTACTAATACCACACTGTGAAATTACTCCACTACAAGTAAAAGTCCTGCATTCAAAACTTACTGAAGTAAAAGTACAAAAGTATCAGCACCAAAATGTACTTAAAGTAGCAAAAGTAAAAGTAGTGGTTATGCAGAATGGACTCAGACTGTTTTATATATTCTAAATATATTATAGGATTATTATTATTGATGCATTTATGTAAGCAGTGTTTTAATTTTCTCGAGGTAGGGCTCATTTAAACTACTTAATATACTGTTATGAGGTTTAATTTAAAAAAAAGTCTAACCACTTTAAATTTATCATGTTTTTTATGTTAAATCTCGACCTGAAAAGTAACTTAAGCTGTCAGCTAAATGTCGTGGAGTAAAAAGGATAAAGTAAAATGGAAATACTCAAGTAAAGTACCTAAAATTGTACTTAAGTACAGTACTTGAGTAAATGTACTGGTTTTATCCACCAACGTTCAAAAACCCAGAGAGACTCAATTCACTGAGATAATAAACAAGATATGTGAGACATCAGAGAAGAGAAGTATCAAGTGAGCGTGCAGTGTGTTGTGTTCAGGAGCTTTGAGTTTTATTTAGACCTGATGACTCATTAATGTCAAGCTGATAGTAGAAAAAGCTGTGACTCACTCAGACATAGTATTCAGTTGTCACATGTGTTTACATCAACACGCTGTTTTTCTTCATGAGTCGACAGGAAACTGAATGTTCAAAGTGCAGTGAGGTCACACAAACGCACAGAAGACACACACAGCTGAAATGAGCCGTAACACAGATTGTGTCTCTTAACTTCCAATGAAACAAACCTGAGTACATCTGAAAGTCAGATTTAAATCTTTAGTATTCATGTTCATATAAATATTAATTATTTACAATGATATTAATATTTATTATTTAGAAATCCTATTTATATTAATTATTATTATTATATGAATATTAAAAATTATAATTAAAGAACTGTGAGCTCATAGATGTGTTTTCTTTACTGGTGTGAATTTCAGTTGCTGTGAATTTAAAAGTAAAACAGACCCTGGCTGTGTTTGTTGTGCTTTTATTTATTTATTTATTTATTTAGTTATTTATTTATTTATTAATTAATTCATTCATTCATTCATTAAGAGACAATAACAAGGCCGCAGTTAACACAGAGACATGATCCAATCAATGAAACACTAAAAATACAACAAATGATAAATATAACTGTGTTGTGTTGTGTTCAAGGCCCTCTGATAAACTGTGTTGATTTCAGGCCCTGTGATAAATATAACTGTTGTGTTGCATTCAGGGCCCTCTGATTAACTGCTGTGTTGCGTTCAGGGTCCTCTGATAAACTGTGTTGTGTTGCCTTCATGGCCCTTTAATAAATGAAACTGTGTTGTGTTGCGTTCAGGGCCCCCTGATGGTGACAGAGGCTCTGAAGCCGTACTCGGCTGAAGGACCAAATGTTTGGTTCGTCTCAAACATCGATGGGACGCACATGGCCAAAACCCTCGCTAAGCTCAACGCCGAAACCACGCTGTTCATCATCGCCTCTAAGGTACACACACACACACACACACACACACACACACACACACACACACACACACACACAGACAGACAGACAGACAGACAGACAGACAGACAGACAGACAGACAGACAGACAGACAGACAGACAGACAGACAGACAGACAGACAGACAGACAGACAGACACAGACCAGCCTCAGAGGTGTGAAATTAATTGTGAATCTGTGAATCATCAAATAAAGAACATAATTGTCTACCTAATCAAATCAATAATTGTAATCAGCAGTTGATGTTTTCCAGACCTTCACCACTCAGGAAACCATCACCAACGCAGAGTCTGCCAGGGACTGGTTCCTGCAGACGGCCAAGGACGTGAGTCACTGATGCGTCTGTATACTGATCATTTAAAGCATGCAGGACAAGATGCGTCTGTCCCATCACATGTCCATCATGTCTCTTCTCTTCTTGTCCTCCTCAGAAATCTGCTGTGGCCAAACATTTTGTAGCTCTGTCCACCAACGCAGTAAGTCTGCCAGATACACATCAGATATTAATAACAATAATAACCACTCAAGTTATCTTCTGTTTCTAACCTGTTTTCCTCTTTTCTTCTTTAGACCAAAGTGAAGGACTTTGGCATCGACACAGCGAACATGTTTGAGTTCTGGGATGTAAGTCTGCCCGTCTGATTGGCTGAGAAGTGATGATGATGATGATGATGATGATGATGTGTGCAGCAGAAGGTTTTTAAAGTTTGTTTCCGTTTGGTGACGCTCAAACGACAAAAAGACCACAAACTGTTTTATTTGTTAATATTTACAGAAAAATCTTACAAATCTGTGAAATATAAATCTTAATTATAACCTTCAGTTAATTATTTAATGTCACTGACCTGAAATGGAAACATGAACTAACAAACTAACACCTGGTGAAGCAGCTGGTTCAGAGCCCTGTATTACGAAGCGAGTTCAACATATCAGGACTATTTAGTTCAGTGAGAAACAACAACCTCACACAATCAGCTGACTGCTACAGCGATATACACATTAACTTTACTGTAACTACGTTACACAGAGTAACTACTGTAACTGCAGCTATGTTACACACAGTAACTCTATGTTAACTCTATGTAACTGCATAGTACAACAGGTGTGTTTAGTGAGTCCCGCCTCCTCGTCAGTGCTTGTTGTTGATGCTCTGCCTGCGCTCTGATTGGTGGAATGACTGTGTGATGTCATGTCTGCTCCTCCTCAGTGGGTCGGAGGTCGTTACTCTCTGTGGTCTGCCATCGGTCTGTCCATCGCCCTGCACGTCGGTACGTCTCTAACCTTTGACCCTCACACTGGGCTCAGTATTGACTATTAATGTACTGATTAACTCTCTGGTGTCCTCGAAGGAAGCTGCCATAAAATCACATTTTAATATTATTTTTCCACTTTCACTTAAAAAAAAATCTTTCTATGAAAAAATGTTTTATTGTGACCTTTGACTTCTGTGTGTTTCAGGCTTTGAGAACTTTGAGCAGCTTCTTGCAGGAGCTCACTGGATGGTAGGAAAATATTTTATCAGCTGGTTCATGTTTGAGAACGTGAATTACTATTTATAAAAAAAATAAATAAAAAAAAAGGAATTCTCCAAACTGGTTTTGTCTGGTTTTCTGACTCGAAGCTTTAAAATACAAATCATTTGTACGGACTTGATGCTCTTTTATTGGACTTATTTTATACAAAGATAAATAAATAGGAGTGTTCTTGCTTTGTGTCCTCAATAACCGGACCGGTCTGTCTTATGCAGGACAACCACTTCCGCAACACCCCCCTGGAGCAGAACGTCCCCGTGCTGCTGGCCGTCCTCGGTGTGTGGTACATCAACTTCTTCCAGGCAGAGACGCACGCCATGCTGCCCTACGACCAGTACATGCACCGCTTCGCTGCATATTTCCAACAGGTCAGAGGAGACACACAGGAAACACTGGGACATGAGTTTTGTCCAAATCCTATCAAGTTTGATTTTTTTCTTCAGAAACTTTTAGGATCTCATTAATTGTTTTATCTATTAAATGCAGTAGTGGAATGTAACTAAGTACATTTACTCAAGTACTGTACTTAAGTATCATTTTGAGGTTTTTGTACTTTATTTGAATATTTCCATTTTATGTAACTTTATACTTCTACTCCACTACATTTAGGCAAATATTGTACTTTTTACTCCACTACATTCAACTGACAGCTGTTACTTTTTAGGTCAAGATTTAACATAAAAAAACATGATCACTTTAAAGTGACTAGTCATTTGTTTGATTAAAACACATTATAAAAGTATAATAAGTAGTTAAATTAAGCCCTGTCTTTTCAAAATTAAAAACGATTACATAAATACATCAATAATAATAATATAATAATAATAGAGTACTTTTACTTTTGATACTTTAAGTACATTTTGATGCTGATACTTTTGTACTTTTACTCCAGTAAGTTTTGAATGTAGGACTTTTACTTGTAATGGAGTAATTTCACCGTGTAGTATTGGTACTTTTACTAAAGTAAGGAATATGAATACTTTTTCCACAACTGATTACTTGTCAGAATTTTCTTTTTTTAATTCCTTCAGGACATAATTTCCTGAGATACCTTCAGATGTTCCCCTTTTATTTATTTTTATGTACGATAAGCAGAGTGAGCAGTGAGCAGTCAGTGGACGACAAACAGTTCTTTTGGGGGGTTTTTTGTTTCGGGATGTTCATAGATCAACACATCTGAGAACAGAAACATGTTTTTATTTATCACCTGACATGAAAATGTAAAATATGTAAAAAAAAATTGCTGTCTCTGTGGTCGTCAGGGCGACATGGAGTCTAACGGGAAGTACATCACCAAAGACGGCGTTCGCGTCAACTACCACACCGGACCAATCGTTTGGGGCGAACCAGGGACCAACGGACAGCACGCCTTCTACCAGCTCATCCACCAAGGTGACATGCACACACGCGAAAAAAAAAGTGATGTAAACAACTTTAATCAAAGAAACGTTTAAAAAAAAAAAACAGTAAAAACTGAAATAATTTTGAAAAAATGTAATGCACTTAAAAAAACAACAAAAACAGTTTAAAAACAAACAGTAAAAACAGAAATATTTTTTTTAAAAAGGAATGGGAGTTAAAAGTTAAAAAACACCAACAATAAAAACAGGAAAATATATTTTAAATAAATTAAAAAATAAATTAAAAATTTAGTGAAAACAGAAATAATAACAAAAAAAATTAATGGGGGAAATGTAAAAAAACAACAACAAAGTAAAAAAAAAACTTTAACAAAAGAAACAGTAAAAAAAAAAACAGTAAAAACTGAAATGATTTTGAAAAGATGTTATGTACTTTAAAAAACAACAGAAACAGTTTAAAACAAACAAACAAACAGTAAAAACAGAACTAATTTAAAAAAAAAAAGGAATGTGAGGGAAAAGTACAAAAAAAAAGAGAAAAAATACATTTTAAATAAATTAAAAAACAAATAAAAAATCTAGTAAAAACAGGAATATTAAAAAAACGAATGGGGGGTGTAAAAAACAACAACAAAACTAAAAAAAAATAGATGTAAAAACCTTTAACAAAAGAAATGGTAAAAAAACAAAACCCAGTAGAAAAAGAAATAATAAAAACACTAGTAAAAACAGAAATACTCAGAAAAAATATAATGGGGTAAAGTAAAAAAACAAGAACAAAAAAAAACAGCAAAAACGGTAAAAACATTTTTTTTTTTTTTTTAAACTCCAGTAAACAAACAGTTACACAGTAAAAACGGTACACTCCCACTTGCAGACTCTGCTTCATTGAGATGTAAGTGTTGTTCTGATGTGTTAACTAACAGATATGTTTCTTCATCAGGAACTCGAATGATTCCTGCCGACTTCCTCATTCCTGCTCAGTCTCAGCATCCAATCAGAGACAACCTCCACCACAAGGTAACGCCCACTGTGTCTCTCTACACCTGAACAGATGTATTTTATAACTATAAGTGGTTCTGTCCTGTTGACCTCTGACCTCCTGGCGGTGCTTAGATCCTGGTGGCGAACTTCCTGGCTCAGACAGAAGCTCTGATGAAAGGAAAAACCTCAGACGAAGCTCGTGCTGAGCTCGAGGGTGCCGGCGTGAAGGGAGAGGCTCTGCAGAAGCTGCTGCCGCACAAAGTAATCACTCAATAAATCCATTTTTTTTCTTCAGATCTTTATTTAACAATGAAAGAAAGACATGCATTCAGTATATAAACAAGATATACAAAGAAAAATGTCAGTTACAGTAAATTAAATACAGTATATAAAAATAAAATAACATAATAAGGCACATAGGGTATAATGTGCTTCTCTTCATATTATTCTGGGGTTTCTGAAAAAACCTTTTTAAAGTGTATGAGAGTGCGTTCACATTTTTTATTTGACATCAACTCTAAAGTTTCGATATAACATTTTAATTATTTTGTGAAAACGTTAAAGTGAGGGAGGGATTTGGAAAACTTCACCTTGTGTATGTGAAACTTTCCCATCAGAAGCATAAGATTTGTTATAAAGCATACTGTTTTGTCATTAGATTCACTCAATAAATCCATTAATACATCAATCAGTACTGTGTGAGCTCAGTAGCAGCTTCATGTTTATTTAACTGTTCAATATTTCAGATTTTATGAACTTAACCCATAAGAACCCACAGTGACACGGGTGTAACAAACACTTTAAATGTTCTTGAATCTCCCATATTCAGCTTAATGCTTCACATTAACTCATACACTCATACTCAACACCCTGGTGTGGTGGTCATGTGACTGTGATAAGAAGTGATTTCTTCAACATGTGACTGGAAACAGAAATCTAAAAAAAGTAGCTAATTTCAAAAAGCTTATTTTTTGTTTACGAGGCTAAGTTTAAACCCATTTAACAATTCAAATCCGTTATTAGGGCGTCCTTTATTGCATTTAACCCTATTAGGGTTTGTTATTTGTTTTTTATTTATTATTGATTTATTATAATTTTTTGTTACTTAAAAACAAATCTGAAAAATAATTTGTTGTTAAACAGCACTATTCATGTCATAATTTTAATATATGTTGTGGAGATGCAGAGAAAAGGGAAAATTTGTGTTTCTGTAAGCAGAAAAGGTGTCAAGTTTATTTATAATAAAATAAGAAATATCATAAATAAATACCTTAAACGCCCAATGTGACATATATGTCACATCACAGATCTTTGACATCATAAAAGTGTTGTATGTGGTCCACTTGATCTCTGGTATATCCCCCATAATTTTCCTTCAAGGATAAATGGGCTGGGTTCTTATGGGTTAAAGAAAGATTTCTGATTTATTTTCTGTTTTTAATTGAAGGTCTTCGAAGGAAACAAGCCAAGTAACTCGATCATTTTCAAGAAGCTCAGCCCGTTCGTCCTGGGAGCTCTCGTTGGTGAGTAACAGACAGATGATGAGCTGAGAGGTCTGAATTCATTAATGACATGTAAAACAGCTGATAGCCACAAGAGGCCGCTCAACCTGCAGGTCAGACATGACTCAGCATTTTATGTGAAAAGTTCTGGGGCTGTTTGGATTGTTTAAAGACAGTAACTTTGCATACAAACATCAGATTATAAACCCTTTGATGTACAACATGGGTCTGAAGTGACCCGACTACGTTTTTATATCCTATATCTTTGCAATTAATTCATTTCATCATTCAGTATTCCAGGTTTTCATCAATTAACTTGTTTTTGATCATATGTCCTAATTTTTTTGTTTTAATTTCTTACTTTAAAAAACCTTTTTTGTTTTTTGAATAAAAACCCTTTTTGTATCACTACACTTCTAATACACAAGGTCATTTTTGACCCATGTGTGTAAACTTGATGTAAAAATACAAAAACAATTTTTCTGCACAACTAATGAAAGGAAAAATGGATATAATGATCTGTCGTAATAAAAAATAAAAAATAAAAAAAAGATTCAAACACACAGCCAGCATGAAATAAAATGGGAAATGAATGCAGGTCATTTTTGACCCATGTGGTGCATTAGAAGGTGTTTCTATGTTGTGCATGAAAGGGTTAACAGAATTAACATTAATTAACATTGTTAATAACATTTGGGTGCAGTTTATAACAAAGAAACAACTGCTCAGCGGCTGAATATTAATTATAATGTTTGTGTTCAATCCATAAACACAAATAAGTAATTTCCTTTTTTTTTCTTTGCAGCAATGTACGAACACAAGATCTTTGTTCAGGGCGTCATGTGGGACATCAACAGCTACGACCAGTGGGGGTGAGTCCAGTAATATTATTATTATTATTATAATACTACAGCTCTGGAAAAATTAAGAGACCACTGCAAAATGATCAGTTTTGATGGTTTTACTATTTATAGCCATGCATTTGAGTAAAATGAACATTTTTGATTCATTCTATAAAGTGCTGACAACATTCCTCTGAAATTCCAAATTAAAATACTGCCATTTAGATCATTTATTGGCAGAAAAATAACAGATGCAGTGTTTTCAAACCTTGAATAATGCAAAGAAAACATGTTCATATTCATTTTTAAACAACACAGCATTAATATTCTAATTTAGGAAGAGTTTAGATATCATTATTGGTGGGATGATCTCAATCTTTAATCACAGCAGTGGTTTTTATAATCTTCCTCATAATATTGGTTCATGTGATCACCTGATCAGTGTCTCATTAATGCTGGGCTTACACCAAAAGATTTCCACAGTCCCAGACTAAAATCTGAAAGTTTTTAGTAAATCCGGGAGTTTTACTGGAGTCATGGCACTCCCGTCATCTCCATCGTTAAATTTAAAATAGTAATCTGCTCTGTTTCATATCAGTCTTTTCCTAGTCTTGGGTTTGGATCATATCAAACATGTTTGATATTTTCTCAAGTCGCAGTGACATAACACAATCAATAACCAATAGATGAGCGGGGGAAAGGTCCCCGGTTCCAGACCGGCCAGTAAAACCACTTCCACAGGAAAAAGTAACATCACAATAATGTTAGTAAGCTCAGTCATCAATAAAAATATAGTGATGTCATATATTTAGATGTTTCTTAGTAAAGAGAACAGTAAGGAGACTCAGTTAAAATGTATAAATAAATGTATACATAAATAAGTAACAAATAATTGATGATTCATGTTTGATTAACTAAATGAAAGTTGATAGAGCTGATAAATATAATTATTCAATTAAACAAATTATAATTAAATAAGACATAAGTGTATATCATGAATTAATTTCCAAATCTTCCTTTCCTTTATTTTTCCTTATATCTATTTTTACTGTAAAATAGTCAACTTTTCACAGTTTCACAGAAACCCTTTTTCAGCTTTGTGAGGGGCATTTTGTGGTGTCTTCTCCTCTTCTTTTTTATGTTTTTTTTTTTCAACACAAACCACTGCACACACTAGAGCAGCTGGAGCCAAAAGCTGCTTCTCCTCCAGTTTGTAAGTTTTTACTAAGAGCAAGATGGGGAAAAAAATGCTAAAAGAAACTTGTCTTAAATTAAGTCTTGTAAATAGTGACCCTGCAAGATTCACAGTCTGTCTAAATTCTCAGTCTGAGACTAAAAACTCTAAACACTTGTCTTTAGATGCGAGCTCAGTTCAGTTTGACTGAATACTTTGTTGGTCAGTCTGTGGGTTTGACTCTCATTGTGGAGAAATAAAAAGACTGAAGTGAGATGAATAGACTGAGAATTTTCTCTTATTTGACAAAACAATTCTTGATTGAATTTAATTTTGTGGACACAAAATGCAGTTAAACGGTTAAATCTCAATATATTGTATCGCAATACTCACCATATCGCAAAATGCTTTAAATTGCAATAATACCGTACCATTACTCAAGTATCGGGATTAAATCATATCGTGGGGCCTCTGCTGATTCACACCTCTAAAATATATGTATTTTCATGTCTCCTGCAGTACAGATTGTAAATATAACATTTAAATATTAAACCGTTACTTCTTTTCACAGCGTTGAACTCGGGAAGCAGCTGGCGAAGAAGATCGAGCCGGAGCTGAAGGACGACTCCGAGGTCACCTCCCACGACTCGTCCACCAACGGCCTCATCAGCTTCCTGAAGAAGAACTTCGCCTGAATCCTCCGTCACCTTCCTCCGTCTGCTGGCTCCTCCCACCCTGTAGTCCTCCTCTCTCATTGGCTGAATCCTGTGTTGGCGTGTCTGTAGATGTGTTGCTTCTGTGTGGAGGGCGAAGAGAAATGTGCACATGTTACTGTAGTCATCACACATGACTGTCAAAATAAAAGTTTGTCACTGAATCCTGGTGTTTTGTTCTGAATGTTCAGATTCATCTCTTCTAACAAAAGTTGTCTGTTTGTCACCCGATCAGTGGTGGAATGTAACTAAGTACATTTACTCAAGTACTGTATTTTTGAGTTACTTGTACTTTACTTGATTATTTACATTTTATGTAACTTTATACTTCTACTTCACTACATTTTGAGGCAAATATTGTACTTTGTACTCCACTTCATTTAGCTGACAGTTTAGTTACTTTTCAGGTCGAGATTTAACATAAAAACATGATCAATTTAAAGTGATGAGACTTTTTTTAATTAAACCTCATACCGGTATATTAAGTAGTTAAAATGAGCCCCGTCTTGAAGATTCAAACACTGGTTACATAAATGCATCAATGATAATAATCCAATAATATATTTAGAATATATAAAACAGTCTGAGTGGGTCCATTCTGCATAACAAGTACTTTTACTTTTGATACTTTAAGTACATTTTGATGCTGATACCACCACTGATTATGACCAAAAATAATCAAATTCTTACACTGGAGAATCAATAGAAGTGTTAAAAAATCCCTGCAGAAATTTATGACATTTATCTGAGAGAAAATTCTAAATTTGGGCAGCTATGGCTCCGTTGGTAGATCGGTCACCCACTAATCGGAATGTCTGTGGTTCGATCCTGGCAGCCTACACGTCAAAGTGTCCTTGAACAAGATACTGAATCCAAAATTGCTCCCGATGCTGCGTTCATCAGTGTGTAAATTAAATCCTGAAGGTGGCAGGTGGCCACCATTATGAATGTTTTTGAATGGGTGAATGAGCGTAGTGTGTCGTGTAAAGCACTTTGAATAAAAGCGCTATATAAGTGCACTCCATTTACAACTTTACCATTTAAATTTGTGACGTTTCCCTTAAATTTGCCACTTTTTACTTTATAGAACTTCTGAGTTTGTTTCTTTTAAAGTTGTGGCTTTTAGTTTCATAAATGTATGGCTTTAATCTTTTTTTCCCCCCTCACTAAATACTGCCCTGCTCATCTGGCTTTGTAATCATTTTTTCTATAATATGATGTCATGCTTTTTTTTCACGAGTTTTTCTTTGAGGGTGGTATACTACACAGATTGTGAAACCCTTTCACACAAATTTAAATTGGATTTTGGTTTTAATATGAATAAAAGTGACTTGAGTTGAAAGTCGATCTTGAGAAAATAAGGAGCAAAGACACTGCTGACGTCTTATCATCTCATCAGTGAGTATTTGCTGTATCAGGAGGGGTGTGACTGAATCACATGAAAATATGTGCCGCTGCAGACGAGGAACAGGTTTTAGCAAACACACCTGTTGGCACCAGCGCGACAAACCTTTGTGCAGGTGAGTCAGAGGGGGCGGGACTTCGGTTGTCATGATTTTAAACTTCACGTCAGGTGAAACAGGACACACACTCAGACTGTCAGAAGATGGACATCACTCCCTGTTTCTGTGTCGCAGCTGCAGCCGTGTTACTCTTCACTCTGCTGTGGAGGCCTCAGGAGGGCTGTGGAGCCAGACTCTGGCTCGGCACCTGCGGGGCCCTCTGCGGGGTCTTTGGGGCCCTCGGGGCTGCGCTGTGCTATCTCACTGCTCTTCCAGCAGCTGTCTGTTGTTCAATCCTCATCGGCTGCAGCTTCGTCCTGATGATCTGTCAGACTGAGAGGAGAGTGGAGCCGCTGCAGAGCAAAGCAGTGGTCATTACAGGTCTCTCTCACACACACACACTCACTCACACTCGTTCACTCACTCACTCACTCATTCACTCACTCGTTCATTCAGTCTGACACTCCTTTTTCTTACTCACTTACTCGTTTTCTCACTCACTCACTCGTTCACTCACTCACTCGTTCACTCACTCACACGTTCATTCGTTCACTCACTCACTCACTCACTCACTCACTCACACTCACTTGTTCACTGACTCTCTCTCTTGTTCACTCACTCACTCATTCACTCACTCACTCGTTTACTCACTCATTTACTCTCTCACTCTCACTCACCCATTCGTTCACACACTCACTTGTTCACTCTCACTCATTCACACTCGTTCACCCACTCACTCGTCCATTCACTCACTCACTCTCACTCACTCAGTCTCACTCATTCATTCACACTTGTTCACCTACTCACTCGTTCACTCAGTCACTCGTTCACTCACTCACTCATTCACTCATTCGTTTACTCACTCACTCTGACTCACTCGTTCACTCACTTGCTCATTAACTCACTCACTCTTTCACTCACTCACTCACTCACTCGTTCGCTGACTCTCTCTCTTGTTCACTCACTCACTCGTTTTCTCACTCAGTCACTCGATTACTCGTCTAGACACTCACTTGTTCACCTACTCACTCATTCACTCACTCACTCACTCACTCACTCACTCACTCCCTTGTTCACTCAGTCACTCTCACTCGCTTGTTCACTCACTCGTTTTCTCACTCACTCACTCGTTTACTAACTCGTTCACTCACTCATTCACTCACTCACTCACTCACTCACTAACTCACTCGTTCACTCACCTGTCAGTGATTATTTCTGTGACTATTATTCATTATTCACTAATATCAGTTTTAATGAGGAATACTGAGCCAGGTTTGATTCTCATATCGTCTCTGTTGAAAGGTTGTGACTCAGGTTTCGGTCATGCTCTGGCGAAGCGGCTCAGCGAGGCGGGGGTGAAGGTGTTTGCTGGTGTTCTGGATGTGAACGGAGTCGGAGCTCAGCAGCTGAGAGAACGAGGATCTGAAAACCTGCAGGTGCTGCAGCTCGACGTCACCGACAGCTCCCAGATAGAGACGGCACACAGGATCATCTGTTCTCAGGTGGCTGACACAGGTGAGACTCAATACACCACTGATATAAAAGTACTAAAACAACACTGTGAAATTATTCCACTACAAGTAACAGTCCTGCATTCAAAACTTAGTGAAGCAAAATGTACTTAAAGTATCAAAAGTAAAAGTACTCATTATGCAGAATGGACCCACTCAGATTGTTTTATATATTCTAAATGTATTATTGCATTATTTGTATTGATGCATTTATGTAAGCAGTGTTTTAATTTTGTAAAGACAGGGCTCATTTTAACTATTTAATATACTGTTATGAGGTATCATTTAAAAACAAATGTCTAGTAACTTTAAATTTATCATGTTTTTCATGTTAAATCTCGGCCTGAAAAGTAACTAAAGCTGTCAGCTAAATGTAGTGGAGTAAAAAATACAATATCTGTAAGTTGTAAAGTTACATAAAATAGAAATACTCTAAATAAGTAAAGGACAGGTTCCTCAAAATTGTACTTAAGTACAGTACTTGAGTAAATGTACTTAGTTACTTTCCATCACTGGTTACATTTATTGACATATCAATGTATTTATCGAGTCATGTATTTAATATTGATTTTGGCAGTTTCAGCTGATTTTTTCAGTGAAACTTTAAATCAGCAGTTTGGTGCAGTTTTCTGCACAACTTCTTTTAACTTTTGTTCTGAAAACTAAAATTGTTTTTAAATGTATTTTACTTTACATTTTTCATCAAGTTTTCAAGCTTTGACCTCTGTGTGTTTCAGGTCTGTGGGGTTTGGTGAATAACGCAGGAGTCCTCCTCTGTCCGATCGACGCAGAGCTCCAACCAATGACAGCATACAAACGCTGCATGGACGTGAACTTCCTGTCTGCTGTGAGGATGTGTCAGGTGTTCCTCCCCCTGCTGAGGAGCTCTAAAGGACGCATTGTCAATGTGTCCAGCATGGCAGGTACGTCCCGCTGAGGACAGACACAGGCTCAAAGATCCACAGCTGTTTGGGGTAAAAGGAACACTTTAAATGGGGCGGCTGTGGCTCAGTTGGTAGAGCGGGTTGCCCCCCAACCGAAGGGTTGGTGGTTCGATCCCTGACCATGGCAGCCTACATGTCGAAGTATCCTTGAGCAAGATACTGAACCCCAAATTTCTCCCGATCCTGTGTTCATCAGTGTGTGAATGAATTCCTAATGGTGGCAGGTGGCACTGTTTAGGGTAGCCTCTGCCACCAGTAAGAATGTGTGTGAACAGGTGAATGAGAGCAGTCTGTAGTGTAAAGCACTTTGAGTGGTCGCAAATCGACTAGAAAAGCGATATATAAGTGCAGGTCCATTTACCATTTAAATGCTTTTAATGAACACCTCAGTGTCTCGCTGTGTTTCGATGCACCAACCAGTAGTAGAAAGTACATTTACTCAAGTACTGTACCTAAGTTCAATTTTGAGGTACTTGTACTTGTATTTCCATTTTATGTAACTTTATACTACTCCACTACATTTTGTGGCAAATATTGTACTTTGCATTGACACTAAACATGATAGTGAAGTGATTAAAGTGACATTTGTTCAAACTAAACCTCATAACAGTATGTTAAGAATATAATAATTTTATGCTTATATAATGCACCAATAATAATCATCCAATAATATATATGGATTATATCCATATATATGTCCATTCTGTATAACGAGCACTTTTACTTTTGATACTTTAAGTACATTTTGATGCTGATACTTTTATACTTTTACTTCAGTAAGTTTTGAATGCAGGACTTTTACTTGTAGTGGAGTAATTTCACTCACTCACTCGCTCGTTCGCTCACTCATTCATTCGCTCATTCACTCGCTCATTCACTCACTCGCTCACTCATTCACTCACTCACTCACTCTCACTCACTCATTCACTCACTTGCTCACTCATTCACTTGTTCACTCACTCATGCTCACTCATTCACTCTCGCTCATTCACTCACTCACTCGATCGCTCATTCACTCGTTCACTCACTCACTCGTACGCTCACTCTCACTTACTCGCTCATTCACTCACCCGCACACTCACTCGTTCATTCACTCACTCTCACTCACTCGTGCTCGCTCGTTCACTCACTCGCTCATTCACTCACTCATTCACTCATTTTATCTGTGATCACGCTCAGATTCACTCGTTCATTCACTCCCACTCACTCACTCGTGCTCGCTCGTTCACTCACTCGCTCATTCACTCACTCATTCGCTCATACGCTCACTCACTCAATCACTCGCTCATTCACTCACTCGCTCACTCATTCACTCACACTCGTTCACTCACTTGTGGATTACTGTGTGTTTGTCCCTCAGGCGAGGTGCCGATGCCGATGTTTGCAGCTTACGGAGCGTCGAAGGCAGCGCTCAGTGTTTTCTCTAATGTGATGAGGCTGGAGTTATCTAGGTGGGGCGTCAAAGTGGCTTTAATTCAACCAGCAGGATTCAGAACAAGTAGGTCTGATGTTATCAGTTTATCTGTGATCACGCTCAGATTTTAAACTTGTTTTTCCATCATGCGACATGAACTCTGTGGCTCCTTGCTGTCTACTGATGTCTCCTGTTTAGATTGCTGTTAAATTATTTATATTGCTCCCTCTCAGATATCTTCGGGACCAGCGAGGACGCCGCTCGCTACACAGACGAGATCCTCTCAGACATTTCCCCTGAGGCCAGAGAGGACTATGGGGAGGCTTATATCTCATCTCTCCCTGCCAGTCTGTCCAAAATGTCCCGTGAGTCTCCGGAGGACCTGTCTCCTGTGGTGGACGCCATGAGTCACGCTCTGCTGTCAGTCCATCCTAAACCCCTTTACACCCCCGGGCAGATGGCGTGGTTTTTCCCGCTCCTGCACCGCTGCTGTCCCACCGCCATGTTCAGCGCCATAATCTCAAGGTTCCCCAAACACACAAACTATAAACCAGCAGCACTCAGCAGGAGCTGAGGCTCATGGGAAAACACATCAGACGGAGGTCAAATTAAAGTAAAACAAGTATTAAGTGGCCCTGAGAGCTCACAGTGCTGCAACTAAAGAAAACACATGAAAATACATAAAACACGAGCAAATTATGAAAACATCATCAATTTGACAACACAAGCGAAAATGCGCTGCAAAGACCACAACGCAATAAGAAAAAGCGCTGCAAATACAGCAGAAGTGTTTCCAGAGGACACTTAAAAGTGATGCACGCCTCTGGACACTCATGTAATATCACGTTATTTCAAGGTAATTATATTTTCAACATTATAATGATCATAGCGTGTAAATGTTAGCGGCTGATCATAGCTTGCTAATGTTAGCTGGCGATCAATATCGCGCTAGCGGGCTAGCAATACCAAGACCAACTAGGTGCTGTTAACTAAAAGGTGTATCATTAATTTATTTGATTTGTTTAACTGCAATGTGATTGATACAGGCTAACGGGCCAACGCTATATATCACATTATAACATGGAAATATAATTATCTTGAAATAATGTGATATTACATGAGTGTCCAGAGGTGTGCATCACTTTTAAGTGTCCTCTGTAAACACTTCTGTTGTGTTGTGGTCTTTGCATCGTGTGTTCTAAATGCTGCATTTGTGTTGTGTGCAAATTTATGATGTTTTATCAATTTGCTTGTGTTTTGTGTATTTGCATGGGTTTTCTTAAGTTGCAGAGCTGTGAGCTCTCAGGGCCACCGTACTTAGGGACTTCTTTTGGCAAATTACTTTTTGCTTTGAGACGGAGGTCAGTAGGGGTGGGGGGAAAAAAATCGATACAGCATAGTATCACGATATTTTGCGTGGCAATATATCAATTCATGGCCGCCAAGTATCAATATTTCATATGCTCATTTTTAGGACTATCCTGAGATACTATATCATATGAAACTAGAAGACCTAAGGAATCTATAGGCACCATGTGCGTTAGGATATCTTGTCGGGAAGTTGAATAAATAACGCTGCAACGTTTTGTTTCATTCAAAAATAATTTATATGTATTTTATATATTTATATATTATGAAAGTTTGATAAAATGCTGCAGTTGTTGTCGTCCATACATGTTTGATATCAGTTCAGTTCAGTTTGACTGAATACTTTGTTGGTCAGTCTGTGGGTTTGACTCTCATTGTGGAGAAATAAAAAGACTGAAGTGAGATGAATAGACTGAGAATTTTCTCTTATTTTACAAAACAATTCTTGACTGAATTTAATTTTGTGGACATAAAATGCAGTTAAACAGTTAAATTGCAATATATTGTATCGCAGGTATTGGGATAAAATCGTATCGTGGGGCCTCTGGGGAGTCACACCTCTAGAGGTCAGAGAGCGGACTGTTATTAAAGCTCTTCTTTGTTGGTGCTTTTAGATGTTGTTTCAAAGCAAAACTGAACATTGGTCCCAAAATGTTAAAGAACAAAGATATTTATGATGCATGAATCCACTGAGTGACACATTTAATGAATCTCTCTTCACACAGCACAGACTGTAAAAACACTGTTCAAACCTCACAGCATCTCAAATCTTTTCTTTAAAAAACAGGATGTATAACATCCAATCAGCCTGAAACTCAACACTCAGCTCACTGACACTCTCCACAGTATCCACAAACAAGGGAGTAAAAAAAGTCTTTTTGAGTCTTTTAAATAAAAATAAAGTCCATCAGACGTTGTGTTCAGTCCTGAGGCTTTAGAAAGACTCTCTTTGTGTCCACTACGTTTTGATTGACGTCTTCTTGTGTCGCCGATCTCTCTCGCTTCTTTGCAAACTTCTTTTTCATGCTTCCGACTAAACTCTCGTACCTGAAAAAGAAACAAACAGTCAGAAACAAAAATATTCAGTTTAACATTCTCCTCCACACGAAGCACAGCAGGTCAGCTTGTTAAAATAGTTAGAAATCACTGAGCTTTAATTCATTAATTAGTCACTTACAGGTACAGACTCATAACATACTAACAGGAAACATAAAACACAGGCTGTATCCGTTATTTACTTCACTAAAACTGTTTTTTAGTATTTCTGAAACCTTGATATGAAACCAACAGTACATGAACTGCGTAATATTTCCAGTAAAATATTATGGTATGAGTCAGTACTCCGGGGGGACAGTGACAGAGCGGTCAGTGCTGAAAAGTTTAAATCAAAACTTGAATTGACTTGTGACCTTAAAATGGACAGTTTAATTGAATCGTAGATTTGAGGAATTGTGACACATTTTGCACATATCAGGTATGCACATAAACCCACTGCCCATCCACAAACATTCCTCAAAAAACAGAAAAAAAAAAAATGTTTGTGATTTCCAAACAAAAAGTCTCAGCTCAAATCTTTCTTAAAAAATATTTTTTAAAAGCATAACCAATATTTAACTTCTGGAATCTCCTCATAATAAACATGGAAAAAAATATTAGACCTGGTTTTCTTCAATTTCTTGTTCATTTTAATGGCTAGTACAACTAAAGGTACATCAGTTTGGACAAATATAATGATAACAAAAATAGCTCATACGAGTTCAATTTAAAAGCCGATATCTAACCATTTTCAATGGTTTTCTTGATAATGATTTTGGTTATTAGCTATTTTTGTTGTTATCATTATATTTGTCCAAACAAATGTACCTTTAGTTGTACCAGACATTAAAATGAACAAGAAATTGAAGGAAAAGGGTGGTCTAATAATTTTCCCATGACTGTATTAAGAGATTTAAGATGTATCCTTCATTAATCCCACAATGGGGAAATACAACCTCTGAATTTAACCCTTTTTTTTTTTTATAAACACACACTAGTGAACACACCATGCAAGGAGCAGTGGGCTGCACATTACTGCGCCCCACATTACTGAGTGATGAGTGTGATGAAGAGTGTTTGTACCTGAGAGCCATTTCTTCATCTGTGACATCTGTTTGCATCCTGCTCATTTCTTCTTCTTCCTCTTCCTCCTTTTCTTCTTTTGGATTCATCAGAACCATCAATTTCTGTGAGAAACACAGAACCATCAACACCTTCAGTGAGTCCACACTTACATCTGTTGTAGTCACATTCTGGAATCTTTAATGTTTTTTTGTGTTGTAACTTCTTTAGGAAAAGTTCATTCATGTTTGACACAAGATGATGATCAATTTTTTGATTAAATCAACAGAGTTCCTCCACAAAGTCCTGTAAAAGCTCCACTTTAAATCGGTTTATTAGAGATGAGCTCTCAAGTTTCTTGGTAAGAAATACAACATAAACTACCACCTAATAAAATAAATCTGAGTCGACTGATCGACTTAGAGGGAGCAGCCGATTGGGAGACATTTACAGGTCGATATTTGTTCCATTTAAGTCAATATTAGCTTCATCAGATTTCTGGTGCATTGTGTAGTGTTTTTGATTGCTGTTATATTAATGTTATGATGCAGCATGCAGAATATCGTGGACATCATCTACTGTTATTGTGTTTCTGTTAGTGTTTTACTTCACATGAAACTCAAACATGTTTTCTGCTCAACTGCACACATGACAACAGTGCAGAAAAACATGGTCTCATAATCAGCAAAAATACTTACAATACAAAATATGATTTTATGCTTTAAATATAAAATGTTTTTAAAGTGACAGCATTAAATGTTTCAGACCGCACCAAAATAATTTGCAAGCAACATTTCTGGAGAGAAATCTTTCCTGAAGGACAGTAGGAAGACTAGAGGAAGGGCAGAGGTGACAGAAGAATTAACTAAAACAAACCTCAACTTCAGGATTAAAACCTTTGAAGGAGAAGCGGCCGTACTTCAGGTCTTCACAGGGAACAAAACTCTTCTCCTCGATGATCAGATTCCTAAGACGAAGAGAAGAAGACTGTGATTAGAAAACAGCTCTCAGTGTGAAGCAGCAGTTTACATGAAGAATTAAACACCTACTCTTTAGCTTTGAGCTCTGGCAGGTCCAGATACCAGTGTTCATCACTGATGATCCTTTTCTCATCTTCCTCCAGCTGCTTCTTCATCTCAGCATCCAGACCTCTCTGCATGAACTGTACAAAGATAAGGACCCACTTTATTTTTATTTATTTTTAAAAACATTTGTAGAGGAAACTGGTGAGTGTCAATGTATTAATTCATTAAAAATGATACAGTTCTTATCAACGGCAAACAATACTTTTATTTTGAAAAAACACGTGTGTGAGGTAGACATAGAGCAGAATTAAATAAACTCAAGTTGTATTGCAGTTTGGGATTAATCAAAGATAATTAAAGCGTGAGTGGTTACTTATTTAAAACCAGCTAAACACGTGTCCCTCTCACCAACAGAACCTCTTTAAAAATTCAAACAATTCTGTCGTCGCGTCCATCCAGCAGGCGAAGACAGTTTGAGTCTGTTTTTTATTGATTTTGCTCAATTTAAAAGCTATTTGGTCGTTCAAATGAATGCCGAAGGAATCACTGGCTCAGTCTTTATACATGAATGTAGGGAAAGGTGTATGAAGTTTAAGTTTAACATGAGTTGGGTATGTATACGTATAATCGCTTGATTTCTGAGTGGGGTTCTGCGCTGAGAGCTAAAGCTAGCTAACACACGGCTCCTGTTCACTTACCTTCATGCGTAAGAGGTTTTTGGACAATTTCACAGAGTCGTCGGCCATTGTTAAATTATTTAAAAAAAAAAGATAATAAACTGAACTACTGACTGAACTACAGACTGATGTACAGGAGGACGTTTTTACTAAAAACTTTCTACCTAAAAACACGCGCAGCTGCTGTTAAACTCAGACGTAAACAGCCGAACGTCGAGCGGGTTTTATCAGCGAACAGTCCGACTAATCAACCGCTGTCACTGATGTTCAGGAAGAATATATTTTTTTCTTTAAAATAAATAAATAAATCCATAGGATGGGATCTGTCTTTATGGCATAATAATAATAATAATAATAATAATAATAATAATAATAATAATAATAATAATAATAATAATAATAAGAGATGAATAAATAATAATAAAAATAATAATAATAAGTGATGAATAAATAATAATGAAATAAATAAATATAATACTTTATATAATACATGTATTTACTTTATAATAATAATAAACTTTATTTGTATAGCACTTTTCTTAACAAAGTTACAGACAAGAGATAAAAACACAGTGGATGAGAGATAAAAATTACAATAAAACAACAAAGCATTTGGAATTACAAATGTCAAAAAATAAAAAGTGGCAAGAGCTGGGGGAGAAAAACAACCAAGAGATTAAGTAGTTAAAAAGGCTTTGCGATAAAAGAAAGTTTTCAGTAGGGATTTAAAAGAGGCTAGTGATTTATAATAAATTAAATAAATCAGTGGTGGAAAGTAACTAAGTACATTTTGATGCTGATACTTTTTGTACTTTTATTTCAATGCAGGACTTTTACTTGTAGTGGAGTAATTTCACAGTGTGGTGAAATTATTTGGTAGAGTTCTGAATACTTCTTCCACCACTAAATAATAATAATAATAATAATAATAATAATAATAATAATAATACTTTTAAGATAAAAGTGTCCTTTATTAGTCCCACAATTGGGAAATTTCAAAAGTTACAGCAACAAAGAGTATAGCAAAAAACAATAAATTATAAACAGTATAAATTATAAGTATAAGAAAGGTATAAGTGAATAAACAAGTAAAACATATAAAAAAGTATGAACAATTTACAATATAAACAAGTGGAAATATAAAAAGTATTAACAATTAAAAAAATAGAAAATAAAAACTTAAGGAACATTATATACAATGTAGACAGAGTCAGCAGTTGGATATTCTTCACATCCACCTGTCTGAAGTGTCTGTATTCAGGTGAGCCAACACACAGGTTGGGTAACTCTTCGGGGAGTTCCATTCTTTGTTTAGTTGAAGTTTATCTGTTGATCAATCAGTGCTGAGAATGCAGCAACAAATGAGTTCCTCTACAGAGATGACACTGCACATTTACTTACATCTCAGTAAACAACAACCAAACATGTTAAAAAAATAAATAAATAATGTATTTAATGAAGGACAGTCTGTATGTCCTTTAGGTTAACTCCTGGACCACTTTTACTTTTTCACTTTTACAGGCCTTCTGTATTTTTTCCTATATTTTATATGTCATATACCACTTATAATATACTTTGTATATCTCTGCATATATTTAAATATATTTAATCATTGATGTTCATACTACTACATGCAACAGCCTATTTTACCTATTTAACATGTTAAAATATGTTTTCTCCAGTGTGCAGTATTTGTAAAATGCAAAGTACTTTCAGGAAAACAAACAAACAAACACAAAAAATATGTATTAATAATAAATGCCAAATAGCAGAAATGTATGTATATAATGTGTATAGAATGTATGTATATGTCTTATTTTTTATATTCTGTCTTCTATATCTGAGTGTCTGTATCTTGAGCTGCTGTGACAAAAAAAATTTCCCCACTGTGGATAAATAAAGTCATATCTTATCTTATCTTATCTTCATGACTAGTTTACAATACACGGCTTTAGCCCTGATTTTCAAATGCTCGCATATGCAGAAAATGTTTTCTGGCTTCCAGGTTTACTTTCGTGTTACACGGCCCACTGAATATGCTCAGGGGTCTTTTCTCCTACTGGCACCCACGAGAACCTTCATGGATCAAAAAATGACAGAAAGTGACATAATTGAGTTTGTTTGCCATTCAAGGTATCTGTCATTGACCATTTAGACTTAAGGCGTGTTTCCATTAGGTACTTTTCCCTCTAGTGAAACGCTATGGGCTTGGCTTGCAAGAGAGGATCCGCCCAACTTCACCGATTATTGGCTCAGTAAAGTACCTGCCTCTGGTAGGTACTTTACTGGGTGGCGACTAACTACTTGACACTGATTGGATACGGTTGAGGCAGCGATTTCGGCATGCCTGATTAATTTGCAGACTGGAAGCTGAGGGGTTAACATCTCCTGCTCTGACTACAGCTGGGAGAGACAGCTGCTGGGCCGCTTGTGAGTGCTTTGGGGCGGCGCTACTTTTTAAGAAGAGTAGGGACAAGTTTTAAAAAGTTTCCAATAACACCAGAAAAAGTCTCTAGATTTGTCGCTAATTGCTTTTTTGAAAAACAGTCGCTAAAGGGGTCTGAATAGTAGCTAAATATAGAGACAAAGTTGCTAAGTTGGCAACACTGCTTGCTGTGTCGGTCACATTCAAACTCCGTTGGTTAGCCGCTACAAAAGTACCTGTATGAGAACAGGACTAACTCGTGAGCGTAACCTAAACACTCAGCGCTTTCCAAAAAGTACTCAGTGGAAACACGCCCTTAGGTGAACTCCTGGACCACTAACTCCTTCAGAGAGCGGGAGGACACCAATCCCCTCTCGGCGTCCTTCAGCCCTATCAGCTCCTCCTGCAACTGGGCCACAGGATGTCCCAGCTGATAACCCAGATCCACCATCAGGTCCAGCAGCGAGGCTCTGTAGTGTTTGAGTCCGTATCGTCTCACCGGAGGCAGCGCTCTCTGTGCCGCAGCAAACGCCTGCTCTGGTTTCTCCAGGTCTCGGTAGCAGACGGCGAGGGCGGAGAGCGTGGGTACGATCAGGGTGGGTCTCTGCCACGGCAACAGCTTCTCCTGCACCTCTAAGACGGTCAGCAGCTGGTCCATGGCGGGCTGGAACTGCCCCGCCCGCAGCAAACTGTGCGCCTGCTTTTGCTCCTGCTCTGTGAAGAATTTAGCGAAATGAGGAGAGTGTCGAACGCAGCGGATGGCGTAAAGTTTGGCGAGGTAGTCCTGCAGGGCGAGGCGACGCTCCGAGATGACTTCAGGGCTGAAGTTCCTGCTCAGGTGTTTTCGGGGGAGGACCACCTCCTCCAGCTCCTCGTTGAACTCCTCCAGAAGTTTGTGGTGGAAGTGGAAAAAGTCACTGTAACGGCGCTCCACGGACACACGGTTGGATTCGAAGCTGCCGGAGCGCATCACCACGACCTCGTACACCTGGAGACAAAAGTTAGAGCAGTGATTCAGTCAGTGATTATATTAGTCTGGAAACTACATACATGAGGTAAAACAAGCTACAGCTCACCACGTATTTGGACAGAAGGTGTTCTATTATTCGGGTCGCTGGGATCTCAAACAGCAGCCTGACAGGACGATCTCTCTTCTTCACCTCCCGCCAGTTCTGCTGAAGCTCCTTAGTGGTCAAAGTGGAACAACTGGCGTGTCCTAAACACACACACACACACACACACACACACACACACACACACACACACACACAAACAGACACATGCACACACACAGACACACACACACACACACGCACACACAGACACACACAGACACATACACACACAAACAAACAAACACACATATACACACACACACACACACACATACACACACACAAACAAACACACAGATACACACACACAGACACACACACACACACACACACACACACACAAAAAGACACATGCACACAGACACATACATATACACACGCATACGCACACACAATACAATAATATATTTATGTATATAGCACTTTTCAAAATTGTTTAAAAGAAAATATTTTTTAGACAAGAGAATTAAATGAATAATTAAAACAATAGTAGTAAGTAACTATTAAAACAGAAAATCACATCAGTAAAACAAATATATTTTTTGTTTAATTTTGCCCTAATAATGTTATTATAATAAAATATGATATTACTGCAGTATATTTGACCTGTCAGCATTAGCTGTGAGAGTTTGATGAACATTAATACAGCAGCTTCAAATCTAATCATAACTGCATGAAACAGTGTAAATAATGTAATGTAATGTAGTAATGGACATGTAAATAAACAGAATGAGAAGAAGAAGAGGAGGAAATGTCAGTGTGAGTGAGTGAGAACCTGTGAACACGGTGTCACTCCAGTCTTCAGAGTTTGGTTCTGCCATCATCACACCAACAGCTGATCTGCATCATGAAAACCATCAGGAGACAAATTCCCCATCAATACCAGTAGTTGAGGACATGAAGGAATAAAAGACCTAAGTGCAGTGGTGGAAGAAGTATTCAGATTCCTTACTTCAGTAAAAGTACTAATACCACACTGTGAAATGACTCCACTACAAGTAAAAGTCCTGCATTCAAAACTTACTGAAGTACAAGTACAAAAGTATCAGCATCAAAATGTACTTAAAGTATCAAAAGTAAAAGCACTTGTTATGCAGAATGAACCCACTCAGATTGTTTAAAATATATATTATAGATATATTGTTAGATTATTTGTATTGATGCTTTTATGTAAGCAGTGTTTTAATTTTCTAAAGGTAGGGCTCATTTAAACTACTTAATTTACTGTTACGAGGTTTAATTTTTCATTTTTTCACTTTAAATTGATCATGTTTTTTATGTTAAGTCTCGACTTGAAAAGTCAGCTAAATGTGGTGGAGTAAAAAGTAAAATATTTGCCTCAAAATGTAGTGGAGTAGAAGTATTAAGTAACATAAAATAGAAATACTCAAGTAAAGTACAAGTACCTCAAAATTGTACTTAAGTACAGTACTTGAGTAAATATACTTACATTCCACCACTGTTACTGAAGTACTATAATTACCCCTGAGATGGAGTCAAGTAAAAAGCATTAAGTAACTGAACATGGAAATACTCATAAAGTATCAAAATGTACTTAGTTGAACTCCAGCACTGCCAACAGGTCTCATTTTCAGTCATATTTGTTAGCTTTTCTTTACAGAGATACAGAAATTAAAGCTCTCTCACCTTTACCTCCTGAAGCTCAGCGTGGTGTTAAAAACCTCCTGAGAAGAATAAAAAAGTCAGACCTTGTTCTGAAAACATATAAACATTTACAATGTTCGTGCAAAGAGAAAAGGGGGAAGTTCCTCTGGGGAGAAATTCATACCAGTAAGAGTGAAAAACAGAATGGGTTAAGAGGAAGTGAAACAAAAGGGAAGAGAGAAGCAGACTGTTTGCTATGAATTGCATTAACAGTTTGAGCTGATAAACCTGTATTTAAAGCTGCAGCTAAAACTGATCCGAGTGCATGTTTGTTTTATGGCTCCTGTAAATCTGCAGCAGCTTATCAGCAAATTTCACCATCAACACATCTGAAAGTGCTTGTAGTTATTTTTAAATTATCTGTGTTGTTCTGTAGCAAAAGACTTCCCTTCTCAGTCTGCAGAGTTTTTATTCCACCACACAGACAAGCTGCAGTTCCTCTCTGCTCCTATAGGGGGAGACACCGGGCTATTCCAGTGGTGGAAAGTAACACATTTACTCAAGTACTGTACTTAAGTACAATTTTGAGGTACTTGTACTTTACTTGAGTATTTCCATTTTTGTAAATTTATACTTCTACTCCATTACATTTTGAGACAAATATTGTACTTTTTACTCCACTACATTTAGCTAACAGATTTAGTTACTTTACATATTGAGATTTAACATAAAGAAATATATCAATTTAAAATGATTACACAGGATTATAAATTTAACCACATAACAGTGTATTAAGTAGTTGAATGAGCCCTACCTTGGCATTAATATTAATAATCTAATAATATATTTAGAATGTATAAAAAATGGAATTTAATCATATCATATATACTGGGAACAATATGTGAAAACATAAAAAGCTTTAATTGCTTTGAAAATTTCATTAGAAATCTTTTGGATTTGAAAACAAAACTTTTAATTTGCAATGTTTTTTTAAAAATCGCAAATTATTATAAAGTTTTTTAGTTACAGTGCCATAAGTTTTGCTCTCAAAAACACAAATATAATATAATAATATATATATATATATATATATATATATATATATATATATATATATATATATATATATATATATAAATATAATATAATAATATTATAATTAAATCACTATTACTTCAATATGTCTATGTTAGAAAATAAATATTAAATTATGAAATTAAATAGAAATATTACAACTTATTTAATGCTAGAATATATTATATGTTAGAAAAATTGCATGAGGAAACCTTGAAAATTGATAATCTGTCACCGACAGAAAAAATCTGTCACCAACAGAAAAAACCTCACCATTTTTCTGCGCATTCTTTGATGGGGAAATGAAGAGCTGGAGAACGTCCAAGTTTCTCAGTTTAACAAAAGTTTTATTACAATACGTCAAAAAATGTGCACTTTACAGAGATCTCCGGGCTCAAAATTAACTCATGTCCCTGAATACAAACAGACGTGTTTCAGTTCGTGAAGTCTGAACCACGACTCCCTCCCTGGAACCCATTAAAATACTAACATTTGTTTACAAAACATGCTGGTCGATTTCTTCCAGGAAGTCCCGCCTTCTTGATCCGCTCATTCGCCAGTCTTCTTTCATACCGTCACACATCAGGCCACCTGGGCAATACAATCACTGCTGCCCATAACAAAGCCTTGTGGCCTGCTAACAAACTTGTTAGCACAAACATTTTTCCTTGTTATGACTTACAGAGATTCTCACACGGGATTTTCATTCGGCCTTCTGTGGTCTCCCCTCTCCAGACACACATACACACACACACACACACACACACACACACACTCACACTCACAAACGCACATACACACACAGCAAAAACTGTGTATCAATATATCTGGATGTCATTCTTTGTGATTTATAGAATCTTAATCAGTTTAAGCAAATGGAATATATGTAATTAAAATAATCATAGTTTTCTACATCAATATTAACACACAAACACAATCAATGTATCAAATCATATTGTCTGACTTAATATAAATGCATAGAGATATTTATTACAGTCAAGGTTTGACCTTTGATAGTGACCTGCGTCACTCACAGAGAACAGAGACAGACCACAGAGAAGCAGAAATAAAGCATAAAACCATTTACCAATATAGAAAATAATCAATTATTTTAACATATATTATCTCTTATTTAATTAGAATATTATACAATTAAACAAATAAATAGAAATATTATAACCTGTTTCTATGGTTAGAATATCGTCATACTGTTAAAGTAATTGTCTCAGTCATTTTTTGTCAAAAACATTCTTTTTGCCTAAATCATCTCCTCATGTAGCGGCCACCTATGGTAAAATCGCCT
This sequence comes from Centropristis striata, assembly GCF_030273125.1. Taxonomy (NCBI): domain Eukaryota; kingdom Metazoa; phylum Chordata; class Actinopteri; order Perciformes; family Serranidae; genus Centropristis; species Centropristis striata. The sequence continues at coordinate 32,540,700 of NC_081522.1, forward strand.
ACATCCTCAGTTGATCAGATCATGTGATTTTACCCCTTTAAGATCATCACTTCTTTGACAATTTGCCACATTCACAGGCATCAGATAAGAACCCAGCAAAGAAGAGCTATAGGGAGATTGTTTAGTTTATGTGTGTAAGGTGTGTACATAAGAGTGACATGAGCGTGTCATAAACATGACATGGGATGTGTCATGAACATTAATGACACTTTGAAGTAACATTAATGCTCATGATACTTGTCATGTCATGTTTCTGACAGGCTTGTGTGACTCTTATGTAGACACCTTCAAAATAAAGTGTTACCATATCTTGCTTAAGTCACAAAGGCATGTTCAAAAAAGTCATTTATTTCTCTTAAGTTACATAATTTACACACAGTGTTATTACTATGCCAATAGCCATCCTTTGTTATTTCCTTTTTGAGTGAAATGATCAATAAATGTCATATGTTACACTTGTAAAAATGAATTAGACGATTATTTTAACAGGGTGACGATATTATAAAACAATATAATTAATACCAGGAGGAAACCGGCAGGAGTCGTTTTCCGCAGGTCTCCACCAGGTGGCGGTAATGGGTGAACAGCACGCTGCTCCTACCGCTTTTAAAACCAGAGAAGAAGAAGTCTGTTTTCCGCCGGGCTCGGTGCTAGTCCAATATGGACCCGGACCCGGCGGACCCGGACCCGGGCCATTCGGCTCCGACATCATTAACAGCTGCCCTACTTAGCTCCGTGTTGACCCTGAACCTCCCCCCGCCGCTCGGGGACCAGGTGTTGGAGCTGTACCGGCTCCAGACAGCCCTGCTGAACCAGAGGAGGGCCCGGGAGCTGATGGAGCGGGACCGGCGGCGGCGCCAGTACCTCCGCCGGAGGAGAGCCTTCCTGCTGTCCTCCATCGCCGCCATCCTGAGCCTCATCACCACCACCAACAGACCCGTCTGGGTCCGGAACCGGAGCCACGGGCAGAACTTCTGGACTCTGGCCGAGTCCTTTGACGAGGAGGAGTGGAAGGCTCAGTTCAGGGTGTCCCGGGACACCTTCGACTACCTGGTGGAGCGGGTCGGACCGGCCATCAAGCGCCGCAGGACCAACTACCGGGCCCCGATCGAGCCGCGCCGCCGGCTGGCCATCACCCTGTGGTGGTTCGCCCGGTCCGGGGAGTACCGCTCCATCGCCGGGATGTTCGGGGTGGGGATAGCCACCGTGTGCGTCATCGTCCGGCAGGTGACCTCCGCCATCGTGGACCGGCTGTACCGGCGGGTCGTGTCCCTCCCGACCGGGCAGCGGCTGGACGACACCATCCGGGCCTTCAAGGACCGCTGCTACCCGCAGTGTGCCGGGGCCATCGGCGGGACCCACATCCCCATCGCCCCGCCGAGAGACAACCCGGACCACTACATCAACCGGAGGGGCTGGCACTCGGTGCTGCTGCAGGCCGTGGTGGACCACCGAGTCTGGTAAATAAATAATAATAATAAAAACCTTTAACGGTTAGGCCTGTCAAGATAATTACTATATCGACTTATCGTTCGATATAAAAATGGACACAATCGGGGGTTTTTTGGACTCAATATATTGACTTTTTGTGTTGTGTTTACAGTAATGCTGCAAAATACTACAACAAAACACACATTAACAGTTAGATTATCAGCACACGTGCAACCTGTGTGGTGAAATTATGTTATTCTGCTGCCTCAGAACCACAAATGTGTTTATCACAACTTTCTTTTTCTTGTTTTCATTCAGAATAATTATATGTTAAGACTTGGGGGACCACTGGACTAAACTGTATATAAAGTATCTTCACCCATACAATGATTACTCTTACTTTAGATACTCTAAGTAAATTATTTGATGTACTTCTGATGATACTTCTGTATCAGTATATCATCAGTATATATGATACATATACTTCTGACTTTTACTTGTCTTAAGTATTTGTACATTATGGTACTCTGACTTCAGTTAAACGTCAGGGTACATCTTCCACCTCTGGAGTTTGATGATTTTTGTTATATTTTTTTTTCACAGTTTCACTGACGTGTACGCCGGCTGGCCCGGAAGTACGAGCAGCGCCACGGTGCTGTCCAGCTCAGACCTGTACCTGAAGGCAGAGGACCGGCCTGATGGTTACCTGTTCCCCCGACAGGTGAGGGTACAGTAACACTCTGCAAGGAAACCTATCCATTAAAGAAATGGTCAGTAGTTAATATAACAGACAGAAAAAATAATGAAATATAAGAAGCAATAAAAATGTATAATACATATTTGAAAGATATATACAAATACCAAAACATTAATAATGATAATAAGAATAACTATTATGACCATAGTATTAATAGTAAATACATACATTACAAAATAATATAAATTAAATAGAATAAATAATAAACAATAAAAAATAAATAATACATATTTGAAAGATATATACAGATACAAAAACATTATTATTATTATTATTATTATTATTATTATTATTATTAATAATAACAATAATGATAATAATAATAATTATTATTATTATTATTATAACCATAGTGATAAAAAATAAATACATGCATAACAAAATAATATAAATTAAATTAAAATAAAGCAATAAAAATAAATAATATTTCAAAGATAAATACAAATGCAAAAATATTATTAATAATTATAATAATTATTATTATTACCATAATAATACATATTTGAAAGATATATACAAAAACATGAATGATTATTATTAATATTAATAATAATAGTAACAATTACAATAATTATAGTAATAATTATTATTTAAGCATAGTAATAATAATGAATACATACATTACAGAAATGAATATATTTCTGGTCAGATGAGCTGATGTAAAAGTGTCTCTTTCAGAAGTCCATCGTGTCTGACGGCGTGGAGATCCCCGTCCACCTGATCGGCGACGCGTCGTTCCCTCTGAAGCCGTGGCTGATGAAAGGATACAGCCAGGAGCACCAGCTGTCTCCTGAGCAGCGCCGCTTCACCTACACGCTGACCTCCGCCTGGTCCGTGGTCGACACCGCCTTCACGCGCCTCAAAGGACGCTGGAGGTGCCTGCTGAAGAAGAGCGACATCGACGTCTGCATGATGCCCCGGGTTGTGGCGGCGTGCTGCGTTCTGCACAACATCTGTGAGAACCGCGGCGACGCCTTCCTCCCCGAATGGAACGTCGAGACGGCGTCTTCTGGAAACTACCTGAGACCGCCGGACACAGAGCCGTACGAAGGAGACACTTACTGCACTGCTGAGGTCATCAGGGACACCGTGACCTACAACCTACTCACTATACTGCAGTACTGACCCTGAA